>NC_069381.1:150315000-150317500 GCF_027475565.1 Acinonyx jubatus | reverse complement strand
TTAGTGAGATAAAAGTGATTTTGCTACCACCTAGAAATTAACAGACAAGCAGTACTGTAAGCATCATTTTAATTGCTTTTAAATCATTGTTAACTAAACAATTACGTACAGCAGAAAGGTTTGAATACCAGTCAACTTTGCCACTGAAAGCTGTGCAACTTAATTTGAAACAAGGATCTTTAATAAATGTCATAAAAATAAATAAAGGTCATTGATGTGATTAAAAAAATGCATACATACATGGTTTAGATCATCCCTTTTACCTTCACCCTTTCTTCAATTTCAACCCATTTTTAGTGAAAATTTGCAATTAAAAAATTATAAAAATACAACACAAAAATACCATAATGACATCTACATTCAAGTTATATTAAAATGCCTTAATATATCATCATGTCACCTGATGCTTAGCCAAATTATTCCAAATAATGCCATAAGAAAGGTTTAAGACTTCACCAAATATTCACTCAGTTCAATGTAAATGCATTTCATTTACTCAATTCTGTAAAGAGTAAGTAATAAAGACACATTATTAATTCAGCAGTTATCGTGAGTCTTAGAAAATCATTTCTACCAACTATAAACCAACCTATGTCTACTGTACAAACTAAGACTTTTGTGTATGCTAGTTTAATGACCTAAATTTGGGGTGCCTGGGTGGCTCAGTGGTTGAGTGGCCGACTTCGGCTCAGGTCATGATCTCATGATTCACCAATTTGAACCCCTCATCAGGTTATGTACATACTGACATCTCAGAGCCTGGAGCCTGTTTCATATTCTGTGTCTCCCTCTGTCTCTCTGACACCCCCCTGCTCATGCTCGTGTGTTCTCTCTCTCTCTCTCTCTCTCTCTCTCTCAAAAATAAATAAAAACATTAAAAAATTTGAAAAAAATAAATGACCTAAAATTAAGCCAGGATATATGGAAACTCTGTCACTTTCTCTCAGTTTTGCCGTGAACCTTAACCTGCTCTCACAAAGTAAAGCCTTAATTAAAAAATTAAGCCCAGATTATTAATAAATCAACACTTTACTACAGCAGATAAGTTTTAATTTTATGTGATACTTGAGTAAATAGCTAAAATGATAAAACTATCTTTCCCAACCATTGAAATTGAAAGATTATCTAACCTCTTCCTAACAGTGACATTTACATTACCATTTTGTGCTACTTTCCAACAGAGCTGTAGTTTCATTGACCTATTCTCTGTGTGGCTTATGAAGTTGGAGGATCCATATCTGTACCATTTCCTTTATTATTAGAAAACAAAATTCCTTTTCTCATAAATAGGGTTGGATGATCAAATAAGGACCTCCTAAAGGACGGAATTCACACAATTAAGTAGAATTATTCTTAAATATATTGGATGACTTATTTCTAGATGGTCTAAAATCCCAACTGACCCAATATGTATGTCCTCCATACCAATTCTGGGAAGTGGATTCAACTCATCCCTGCTACTTTATATTTTATTTACTCTTCCTGGGATTCTTTGGGACTTAAAAGAAATTTGAAGGAGGTGTGGGAGGCAAAGAGTGAGGATGGTCAGAAAGAATAGAAATAAACTAAAATGGGCTTTGTCATCAAGTAAATTGTGGTTTTGTTTTATTTATCACAAAATTGGCCTAATTCTTTATTTTCTCCAAAAACAAACTAAAAAATATGCTTAATATCTTCAGAATAACAGTGTAAATTAAATTGTTTATGTGACAGTGAACAACACTGGGGAGGTAAAAGATAATAGTAGGTACAATTAAATACCCTTTTCAAATGCTTCAGTTAAGTGCAGTTTGATGGAAAATCTTCTAAGCTCGTCTCTCTAATCTACAGAATATGAAAGAGTTGTTAAATGTCAGTGACAGGTGTTAGGTTTATGGAATTGCAAATCTAATAAAAAATTTTTCAGTTGGGAATCTATAATTTTAAGGTTATAATTGTCTATAGATATATGGTCTCAGTGAATGAAAGGCTAATTATTTTTAGGAAAAAAAACGCCAGATAAAAATTAACAAACTAGTGAAAAGAAAAATAAGTAGGTAGGGACGCATGGGTGGCTCAGTCGGTTGAGTCTGGATTCTTGATTTCACCTCAGGTCATGATCTCACCGTTCCTGAGATAAAGCCCTGTGTTGGGCTCTGCCCTGGCCGCTCAGAGCCTGCTCGTGATTCTCTCTCTCCTCTCTGCCCCTCCCTGGCTTGCACACTCACTTGCTCTCTCTCTCTCTCTCTCTGTCTCTCAAAATAAATAAACATTTAAAAAAACTAAGTAGGTAACACTCTTTCCACTACAATGTCTCATAATGCTGAGATTAAAAAAAATTATTTAAGAGTCTAATGAAATTATAAACTTCGTGTTTGAAAATATATATCACACCAAGATGCATAGTAGATATTTAAGAATCTACTATAAACATATATCATCAACTTGATTTACGCTGTTTTAAAAACTCATGACATTCACAATTCAAAGTATTCTTATTCTTGCTAAGGAAAGAGAATTA
>NC_069381.1:150182500-150310000 GCF_027475565.1 Acinonyx jubatus | reverse complement strand
ATTAGTCCTATTTTAAAGATGAAGAAACTGAAGTTCAAAGTTTAAGGAACTTGCACTAGGACTCATATGTGAGTAGCTCTACTGGGACTTGAACCCAACTCTGTGTGGTTTTAAAGTCTACATGTCTAAGCGTGTTTGGGGATTGAGTTCCATTTCTACAAAGCATGGCGATACAAACTGAGTCTGTGTCTATTCCATCTCTCTCTGGCTGCGAGGCTTTAGTCCTATTCATCAGTCTCTCTTTCTTTTGCCTACTTACCATGTTTATAAAATCCCGTAAGGGAGTGCAAGGCTTAACTTCTATCACATTCGAAACTGCTCAGCCTAACAGACAACATCAGCCCAAAACTGAGGCGCTGTCCTTAAAGAGAAAAACAGCTTTCTACTTAATTTGTTGAGATTAAGCATAACATTCAAAATCTCTGTGCCTATCGGTGAAAATCTGGATATGTCCACAGACATGTTCTTGCCCCCTCTTGATGAAATATATTGTGAGCAACACTCCTTCAAACACACGTGTGCTCATACATCACCCCAAGTGCTCTTGTGCACAATTAAGCTAAAGCATGCTGGCCTGAGGCAAACACTGTTTTGGTACCCACAACTGTATCTTTAAAAAGATTCCTTGCTCCTTCAGGGGCAATCCTTTTCCTGTGAGGGAATAAAGCCGGTCAATATTTAGGGACAAAAGGGGGACCAAGAGCCTTCAGCACGGGCTCCGCATTGCTAGATGAAGGTGCGGAAGGAACAGGTGAAGTCAAGATTTAGCGAGGAGATTCCCAGAAAGCAGTGATGAGGGAAGACAGTGTGCAAGTCTAAGAAGCAACTTTTAGGCAGGGAAAGATTCCCTTCACGTTTAAAGAAAAAGAAACGCACACAATGTGTCTTCTTCTCTTGTGCTTCTTGTATTTCTTTCTTATATATTCGTCACCTACGTTTTGATGCAAGCATCCCAGCTAGCTTCTGTACGGGCCCACCTGAAGCACTCCTGAGAGATTTCATTCGAGCTACTCCAGCCTGTCCCGTGTGAATAAGCACAGGTCCCCCACTCAGCTGGTCTCTACTCCAAGGATCGCGTTTCAAAATCTGTCGAAAGGAATCAAGGAATCAAGGTATTTTCTTTTTCCCTGAATCACTGGTCAGTTCTTCTCTACTCCAGTTCTTCTCTATTAAGTGAGGACTGTGCTACCAGCCTGTGGACTCACCATTTACAGATCTTTTTTTTTTTTTTTCCACCGAGATTTTGCATGGTCATGTAATTGATGCAATTATAATTTCCCCTTTAAGGTCTGTCTCCACATCCACATTGTAAGCTCCTGTAAGCCAGTCTCTCTCGTATATCACCGTATTCCGAGTGCCCAGCACAGTACCTTGAGCCCTTCAGGACACAAAACGCATTAATAATCTTAGGTGGGCGAGAGAGGAGCAAAGAAACAATACTAATGGATCCCTTAGTAAAATCCAATAGTAAAAAGACTGAGAGAGGGAAAGCTACATGGAGATGTACTGGAAAGAGGAGCTCCAATGTTTTTAGGAAGAGGTCAGTGATAGAGAAAACTCTGGCTGTGGGTGACTCAGATCAGGCCCCTTGTCTCTTAACCATAGAGAATACGACTCCGAATATGTGAATATTGAGGACTGAGTAGTTGGAAGACGTTAAAACTGGTTTCGACATTTAAAAAGATTAGCAAAGAAGATGAAAACTAGAAAAATATATAAAACTTAAGTTGTTTCTTTTCTCTTTTCCATCTAAATGAGTAACCATTAATGCCTGAAAAGCAGCAACAAACCCGGTATCATGTCATTGTATGTTCGTTAATTTCGAAGTGCTCTTTTTTTGTATGCAAAACACTGTTGCCCATGTTGCATAATTACCTAATCCTACCTAGGGGGAAAAGTAAAACTAGACAGAAAAACTAAAGAGGAAGTTAAGGATAAATCAGAATCCACGATTCCCAATTACAACTGAAAACTATTTGAATATAACTCAATATTATTTATTGATCTATATACTATGGGGGCGATTTCTCAAACTACGTACTATTTGGTAAAAGTCTGCCAGGAGTCAATCTGTAAGTCTGTGACAGTTCTGTTCTCTACCAGCATCACAAAGAAAGGGTCCAGGGTGCTTAGAGTTCCCTGAATGAAAGGCACTGTACAAGTAGAGAGTGGTGCATGTATTATTAACCTTCCTGCACTTGTTTCCTCATCTGTAATATGGGGTTAATGACATTTCTGTACCTCACAAGAATGTTGTGCGAATTAATGTTTGTAAAGCCCTTTAAGATCCGCGGATGAAAGATGCCATAAAAGTCCAAAGGTGGTAATATTATAGTTATTGAAACTGGAAACACCAATAATGCTGGGAACTGAATATATATTTGGTTGCAAGGCACCCCGTGTATTATGAATTCACAGGCACTTATAGAACCTCACTGTTTCAAAATTAATGTTTTTATACATATATATATATATATATATATGATAAATCCCAAAGAGATATTACATATATGTGATAAGCCAAATGAATGTAATTTGTTCATAAGTGGCAAAAACACAGTAACGGAGTCCACGTTTCTTCCCTGTCTCTTTCTAGAAAGCACTGTAGTAGAATACGTTGGATCTGTACTTGAAATTATGTAATGTTAGAACGGTCTGTTTAGAAGGAGGCAGTAAATGGCATGTTACAAATGCTAACATGATCTAATGAAATCATCTGTACCTCTCAATACTGCTATATTTTTCTATACACTTTGAATCTACTTAGTTTATAAATAGAAAGCAAAAAACACGTAACAGAAATCTTTTTGAAAATGAAAAAGACAAATTATCATTTGTCACCTGTTTGTCTGAACTAATTCTAATGTGGGCTTTAAGAATTTTTCTAAATGTTTAAAAAGGCATTTTAGGGGCGCCTGGGTGGCTCAGTCAGTTAGACGTCTGACTTCGGCTCAGGTCATGATCTCGCGGTCCATGAGTTCGAGCCCCGCATCGGGCTCTGTGCTGACAGCTCAGAGCCTGGAGCCTGCTACAGATTCTGTTTCTCCCTCTCTCTCTGACCCTCCCCCGTTCATGCTCTGTCTCTCTCTGTCTCAAAAATAAATAAACATTAAAAAAAAATTTTTTAAAAAATAAAAAATAAAAAGGCATTTTACTGAATCACTATAATACGAAAAAGGAGGAGAAAGTAAGTTTTCCAATACGGCAGCAGCATTTTTAAAATATTCAAATATCTCATGAAATATATACATATATATATATCCACTCACTCACTTAACACTTCACTCATTCTTAATAATTGTGTTTATTTTTGCCACACATACAAAGTGTAGAACACATATGAGCGTGAATGTGAATATATGTTTACATGTAGAGAAAACAGGCTGGAAACACGACACCATTCCATTACCAAACTTCATAATAACTACCTCTAGGAAGTGGTTTGTCATTAGGGGAAGTGCAAAAGAACTTTCATGTTTTATTTTACACCATTCTATACTGATTGATTTTGTTACCAAAAGCATATATAACTTTTTAATTTTTAAAAGCCATATACACAGAATGAAAGACTGTTTGAAAGACTAAAAAACAAAAGTGAAGATTGGTGAGATAAAACTAAAGAATTAAAGTTAGAATTTAAGTAACACACTAAATTTATTGTCAAACAGACTGAAAAAGAAGGACAAACAGTTAAAGGGAGGATTCATTACCCTTGATCATAATTTAGGAGAATTAACAAACACATCTGTTTTTGTTTTTTCAAGACACATCTTAAAGACTTTTTAAGATTTAATTAGAAGGAATGCAATTTTGTCTTTTAATCCATTGAAGCATGATTTTCAACTAAGTAGGAAAAAGGTTAACTTCAATGATAGTGGCAAGCAGTCAAGGAAAAACAACAGAGTTCACAATTAAGTTAAGGAGTCAAACAAACGTTATATTTAGAAAGTCAAGAGCTTTGTTTTGGCTGTTTTAGAGGTTTTCTCCAATTTATGGGAGGTTCAAGGTTACCTAGCTCAACATCCAGAGCTCAAAGTCATTGCAGAGTTTATTCAATAGGAGAGTTCAAAGATTTAAATGTGTATTACAATAGAAAAATGTGAAACCTGGGACTGCTGACTTTATAAGTAAATTATAGCAAACAGTCACATGGACCAGCATATCTCTAGACAGCTAAAAAGCAGAAAAAGCTATATTTAGAAATTTAAAATCAGGGAACAATAAAACGTGTTTAAGGTCTTACCAAAAATTGTAAGTTCTTATACGCATATTTATAAATAAGACACTTACCAGAAATTTGAATAACAGGTAAATAGAATTGAAAAATTATGTGACCTGAATTCCATTTCATCTGCCCTAATAACCATTATATGATTTTTTGTTTTACCTGTACTCTTTACTTTTGGTTTCATCGTATCATTTTTTTTTTAACCTACAAACTCCTTGGTTAATATCTGGCAAGACTGTGGTGCTATAGAAGTGCAAGAAGCCAGTGATATTTTATTTAACTTTTTTATTTTGATTAGTTATACAGATATATTGACCTCTTGATTTCCTTGGAATCGTCTAGAATTTCTTGTAGATAGGTAAATAACATTGTATGTCACTGTCATTACTGATTTCCAGCAGAATGTATTAGACTGTAATGAAGTGATCAGTTCCTGACAGAGTGTTTAGTAAATGATAATGGCCAACAAACACTAATGAATTAATGAATTAAGTAGATATAATGCTTATAATGAAATTAATTCATTGGCTTACTTTTATGAAGGCTGTTGTAGAAAAATGTTAACTCCTCTGAGGTCTACACGTTTCCATTCAAGTTACCTCCTTTTCCCTTTTTTTTTTCATTACCAAATTTAAGTTTTCTCATGTAGAGAAACTTTGTGATTAGTCCGCCATTACTGAACTTCTCTCTCCAAAGACATGAAAAATACAGTAAATACCAAAGGACAGATCTTTTTCCTTATTTTTTTGTCCTTTTTTTTCTTAAAGTTTATTTATTTATTTTGAGAAAGAAAGAGAGCAACGGGGGAGGGGGGCAGAAAGAGAGAGAGAGAGGGAGAATCCCTAGCAGGGATCTGTGGGTCAGTGTGCAGAGCCCGCTGCGGGGCTCCAACGATTGAGCTGAAGTCAAGAATCGGGAGGCTTAACCGACTGAGTCACGCAGGCACCCCTCATTTGTCCTTTTCTATCACCTTCACTAATTCCACTTTCTCTGTCAGTCCCTGGCCTGGTTATTCCTAAGGTTCTAGCCGTAATTGTCCTCTCATTCTATACTTGCTTCTGGCTCCTATGATTTCCTTCAGACTCCTCAGATGATACGTCCCATCTCAAATATTCAACTACATGAAATGTATCCTCAATCATGTTCACTTGTTCATTCATTTGTTCATTCACTCTTTTATTCATTCACAAATTAGTTTTGACTCCAGATTTGCCCCCATTTTTTCTCAATAAAGCAGCCACGTAATGCTGCAATTCAAATCATGTCAGTTCCCACTCAAAACCCTCATGATGTTCCATTTCACTTAGAGTCTTTAACAGTAGTCTACAAGAACCTAAGTTATCCTTCTCCCTCTTAAATCCCTGATTTCATCTAATATTACTCCTCATTCATTCTGCTCAGCCACCTTGTACGAACACAATGTCCAGTCCTGCAAGAACATTTACACTGCAGTCTCTTTGGGGAATGCTCATCCACATGGCTTAGTCTTTACCTTCTTTAAGCTTTGGCTTAAATGATACCTTCTCAGCATGACTTCACCTGTTCATTGCATTTAAAAATAAAATTCTTCAACTTAAGTACTTCCTATCCACTTCTGTGCTTTCCTTGTCTTCTTTGCACCAAACACCCTTTAACATAAAGACTGGCCAACAATGGCCTGTGGACCAAATCTAGTCTGCCTCTTGTTTTTATAAGATTTTATTCCAACAGCCTAGCCCATTCTATTTTGTATTGTCTATGGTTTGTTTTGTGCTACGATGCTAGAGTTGAGAGTTTCCAACAAAGACCAGCTGGCTTACAAAGTTTAAATTATACACTACCTGCCTCTGTACAGAAAAAGTTTGCCAGCCTATGTTCTAATGTATCAAAGAGCAGGCAGGGACTTGTTTCTGTTTTGTTCACTGCCCCTAGAACAGTGCTCAACACACAGCAGGCACTGGAAAAACATTTGTAAATAAATAAATGAATCTCCTAATATGTGCCAAATAACGAGCAAAAGTTTTGCTTTTCATACACTGCCCATGCAATCCTACTACATTTTCCTGTTCAATTTGTTTCTCCCTAAGTAAAATAACACAAAGTCAAAAATAATGAAAGCTAAATAGCATCTCCTCATTCCTTAAACCTCAAACATCCCTTTATTTTTTACTTTCAACGAATGACATTGCTCCATTTTTATTTGGACAAATAGAAGCAGTGAAAAAACAACCACAACACATTCCAACAACTATCTATGCCAACCTATTTGCATGTATCCCCATGTATTTGTATCCCTCCATGTTAGGTGGATGACTAGTCTCATATCCCTTAACAGTTAAATCTCCTTTTTTTCTATCTCCTTAATAGCAAAACTCATCAGAAAATTCTTTATACTTGCTGTTGTCACTTAATCACTTCTCATTCTTAACTCACTATAAGACTTTCATCCCCACCATGTCAATGAAGGCTCACTTATCCAAGTTGTCAACAATACGTATTTTGCCAAGTCCAATGAATGATCAGTTATCAGTCTTCATGTTACTTGACCTCTAAGCATCTGGCAGAATTGACCATACCTTCCTTCCTAACATACTTTCTTCTCTATCTATCTAGTACACCACATTCTTCTGTTTTTCTTCCTATTTCATGACCTATTACTACTCAGTCTCTTTTACTGTTCCTTCCTTCCTGATCTCCAAATGTTCTGAGCCTCATCCCTGTCTCTCTCTCTCTCTCTCTCTTTTTTTTTTTTTTCTAATTCCTTAGGCCTATCATCTATTTCTATAAAGTTTATTCTCATGCTTTTATCAATATAGACTCTAGCAGAAAAACAGAAAATAGCACACTGTATGTGGGTAATGTGAGGAGAGTCTAATTAAGGAATTATTTATTTACAAGGTGCGAACACGGCATGGAATACGTAAGGGATAAGACAGTACCATGGAATAAAGAGCAGCAGAGCTCTGTTTTGCAATGGTGTACAAGACCAACTTTAACTGGTTTATGAGAAGAGACTCCTATTAAGTTTTTGGCAGTTTGCAAGTCTGTTGTCAAATGCAGCCATTATTAAAAATTAAACTATATAAATTTACAATTAAATAAATATTAAAAGTAAAAGTCATAAATGTTAAAATCCATCATTTCTCAATTATTTTACTACAATTTTCTATTACACATGTTTCTTCAGGTTTATGTGTATTATAACTGTATGACAGAAATAATATATAATACATTACTTCACAACTCTTCTCAACTTTACATTCAATGATACCATACTGGTAGCTTAAAATGGGCCATAGATAGAGAATTTATACCACAGAAATTAGCACAGACTTGACAAAGTGATGGAGAAAATATTAATAACACAGATTATACTTAAAACTGCTTCATGTCTATAACCATTACATTAGAGATAATAATTTAAAAACTTGGTAATATATTCTTCCAGTAGTCAAAAACTATTAACTGATTTACTTAATAAGTCATTCACATTATTTACAAATTCCAAAATATGCTTTTTCGTTTCACTTTCATTGTAAGCATTAACATAAATGAAAATATCAACCAAAATTCATATTGGATCTGCACTTGCTTATCAATCATAAGAGTTTGGCAAAAATCAACAAAATTCTCTATGAAACTCAATCTCTGGAAACTCTGGCTACAAGAAACTTATTGTACTGCATACTTCATTGTTATTTGTAAATTGTGTTATACACGTTCTTTATACTGGAAAAATTTGTAACACACTTCCACACTTATCTTTTCATCTATCTGTGTATACATATGGTTTTTAGAGACACGGCTGTTAAGTATTTGCCAACATACAACTGTTCTGTAACCTTCCTGAGGCCTGAGGGAGCAAGGAGAATAAGCGTAGAGAGGAAACTCAAGAAGAAAGAACTATGTAGAGGGGGCCATCTAATAGGAGCTATGATTTTTGGTAGAGGGATGCAGAATGTCTTTAGTGAAGGGTTAGAAAGAAAAGAGAGATGAAAATAAATACTTTGACCTCATTCCACTTTCTCCTTCCATCTCTCACCAAGGTTCCTCATTTGGGCTGAACTCAAGTAGAAGCCAAAGGGCAAAAGAGCATTTGCCTGCTAGAGCACAGAATGCTATGGAAAATAGTAGAGTGGATGTGGAGGGGCAGATGGAAGTTATTCAGAACAGTCCACCCCTTCTGCATCTCAACATAACATTGAGCTTAAACAGGCAGAAAACTTGTGGCCCAGAGACAGCAGTTACATGTAGTGGGCTAGGTAATAGTCCCCAGAGACAGTAGGCCCTAATTCTTAGAAACTGTAAATGTTACCTTATTTAAAAAAAGAGTCTTTGCAGATTTGGTTAAGAATCTTATCCTAGATTATCTGGGTGGACCCCAAATGCCACCACACATGTCCATATAAGAAAGAAGGGCAGAGGGAAAATTGAAACATTCATAGAGGAGAAAGCTATGTGAAGACAATAGCAGAGATTGGAGCGATGCAACCATAAGCCAAGGAAAGCTAGTAGTGACCAGGAGCTGGAAGAGGCAAGGAACAAAAAGATCCTATTCGAGAGCCTCTGAAGAAAATACAGACTTGCCACCACCGTGATTTTGGCCCAGTGTTATTCATTTTGGTCTTTTGGACTCCAGAACTGTGAACAAATAAATTTCTGTTGTTTGCCAACAACACCCAGTTTGTACTAATTTGTTATAGCAGTCACAGGAAACTAATACAACACACAAAGTCCCATCAGATACCATATTATCAACTGGAGCATATCAGTTTGGTCATACTCCCACCTGATATCTATATTAGCCATCGTGAGTGTTATTCATATAAAGCAATAAGGGGTTTGGGATAGTCACATAAAATAGTTGCTACATTCTCGCTTTCGTAGATACATCTGAGACTTAGGTTGGAACATGTTTTAAGGAACTTTTAATGAGATCACAGGTGTGAGCTGAGGAAAAGGTTGCAAAGCAATTCAAGTCAGTACAATAGGAATCTGAGCCACTCTGCTTCTGCAGTTTATCTCTTCTAGACTTCCATGGTATTATTTATGCCATGTCCATTTTATAATAGAATTGTTCTGTGTACTTTCAATTCTATGGTTCCATGAATTAGATAACACCAATTAAAGATGGGCAATTGGGTACCATAGTACTTTGATACCTATGGCAAGGTGTTCAGTTTCTACCAGGTCCAAGAGCAAGTGAATGATTGCTAATCTCTTCAGATATTAGTTTGTTAGCAGAAGAGGGCATGGCCTTACTCAAAAATTCTATTGTCTACACTGTTTCTGCTACTAGAAATTGCCAGAGGTTCCATATTGAAGGTAAACGAGCTTATTACTCAGTCCACGTAGTTTAGCCTCCTGGGGCACAGAACAAAGTAAAGAATGGAGTGGATGTGTCAGTCAGCCACAGATACTTCTTTTATTTGTTTGTTTATTTATTTATTTATTTATTTATTTATTTATTTTGAGAGAGAGAGAGAGACAGAGAGACAGAGATAGAGAAGGAGCGGGGAAGGGGCAGAGAGAGAGGGGGACAGAGGATCCAAAGCAGGCTATGTGCTGACAGCAGAGAGCCCGATGTGGCATTTGAACTCATGAACTGCAAGATCATGACCTGAAGCAAAGTCTGACACTTAAGCAACTGAGCCACCCAGGTGCCCGTACCACAGATACTTCTAATGCCATTAGGTTTGTTAGGTCATAATGCCAAGGTGTAAAGTTTTTCTTGCTATGAGGCCCATTCAAATCTTACAATTTTAAGGTTGCCCACTAAATACATGACAGTAGCATGCCTAAATGTTTCCTCCAAAAATCCAGCTGGGTTCCTTTCATTGTGACAGTGCAGCAAATCAGCTCCATTTTAAATTGGATCTTCTGACATGTCCCAGACCCCTGGACTTCTAGCAACCTCACTAAAGTGATAGTGTTTTCATGAGATCTATCTCCAACTCTGGTATACATGTGGCTTACTTTTTTTTTTTCCTTTTCTACTTCTTCTCCACCCCCCCCCCCCCCAGAGAATGTAGGCAGTGATCACACGTCACTTACACTTAAGGTGTCTTCTTCTCACTTAACAAGTCTAATGATCATACTATTTTGTGAAATATCAAATTAGTCAAGTTCTCTCTTGACTATATTTTGACAGAGATGAGCAGGCATAGGTTAGGCCAAGAGAGTAAAGGTATATTGATATCCCTGCCTTGTGAAAGAAACTGCTTCTGTTTCTGTTTACTAATAAAGGAAAGGGGAAAATGCATTCGTTAAGTCACAGGTGTCAGGGGCTATACTGATTTCCTCCAGTGAAGATACGACATTGGGAACATCAGATCTGATTGGCATCATCACTTAATTAAGTTTCTGGTAATTTATCCTCATTCTCCAAGACCTATCTGACTTTCACATCAGCCCCCAAGCAAGTGAGAAAAATGAGGATATTATAGGATTCACCATCTATTAATTGTTCGAGTATTTGGGGTGGCACATCCCCTTTTTGATGAAGTATTGCTTTTGGTTTATCTTGGCAAAGGAAGACACAGTTCCAGGGGCTTCAACTTTGCCCTTATTCTGCAGTAGAACTCACTTCATATCAGGAAATTCTATCATAATGTTTTCCTATTTTTACTATGCATTTTTGGCCTATAGGAAAAAAAAAAGTGGATCTGAAGTCCCTCTGGATACTTTCTGAAATGGACTTGGACCATCTGATAACAGAGAATTTATTATCAGATCTTCATAAATCCCAACCCTGGCTAGTGGACCTCAGTGGTATTTCAGGACTCCAGGCATTAGAATTATTGAGAAGAGATATTTAATAACCCCTAAACTCTATCTCCCCCTTCTCCAGTGCAGTGGTTCTCAAAGTGTGGTACCTAAACCAGCAGCATCAAAATCACTTGGGAGCTTATTAGAAATATAAATTCTGGTGTCTCTACCCCAAACTTACTAAATCAGTAGGACCTAGAAATCTGTTTTAAAAGCCCTCCAAGTGATTCTGATGCATGCTTACATTTAAGAACCACTGCTTCAGGAACAATCAATTAAATAGCTGCAAGTACCTCCGAAACAGATGTGGAAGAAGAGTCATGATATATATCTGTGACCCTATTGCCAGGTCATTCCTTGAAAGGTCTGACTACCTTCTCAAATAAAGGCCTCTAAGTCTGTAAAGTAGCGTAAGTCTAGAGACAAGGTAAAAAGAAGTAAATCCCCATTATTGTAATTCAGGTTAATTTTATGTCCACTAGGCCAAGGATTTTTCTCCCTAGATATACCAAGTAGCTCCTCAGTTAGATGCCCTTTTGTTTCTAAAAACTCTATGATCAATTAGCTGCTGCCAAAGATCCCTGAAAGTCAAATCAGAATGTTTTCTGATTACTCCATTCTGATTATTACTCCAGCTATGTGGCTTATTATGGTAATTTTATCCACTTTGTCTATAATAAATAAGCACTCCTACTTGGCCTCGAATTCTCTGGCTTCCTATTATTCCCATTGTCATCATAAAATACAATTCCATCATTCCATGCCCTACTATAAATGCTGGCATAGAGAGAACAGCCACCAATGAGCATTGCTTCAGTTTTCAAGGATACTGGTATCTCTCCCTAACAATGGATTCCTTAAGGTCTTGATAAAGGGCATGTTCCCAGGGCCCTCTTGGGTAATTCAAATAAAGACTGGCTGATCTGGTTACACATAATAAACCCATTCTAGTATTCTCATTTTCCCAAGACTTGATTCCTTCCCCTATATTGTGTCAGAGAAGTTATGTTATTCAACCTATTCAATGTCAGCCACAATTGATTGAGCCCTGGATTCAAACAGACAACCAAACAGACCTAGGTGCTCAAGACAACACATTAAATCCCAAATCCTGAGGAATAAATTCTTGTCAACCTAATCCAGCTTTATATTTTTTCTTCCTTGATCTAACACCCATATAATTCACTCCAATATATATTCTCTAGACTTCTGCCAATAGAAATCAATGATATTCTTTAAGTCTTTCATTGTTAGGCTATTTCTCCCTCAAAGACCCAGTCTTGTACTTCTCTTTCTGGCTACATTAGAGTCTAATGTTCATTATCAATCTGGAGGCTTTTGAGAGAGCTGGAGGTTGATCCTAGGAAGAATAGGCTTCAGATGGTGAAACTACTACCCTAGAGTCAGTAACTAAAAGGCTGGTTCCCTCAAATACTGGGGGAGAGGTTGCCTCTGCTAGAAAGGCATACAGGAATTCAAAGTTCTCAGCTCTGTTTTTTGTCTGCCCAAATGTCCCAATTCCAGCATATGAGATCCTTCTTCTTCCCACCAGTTCCTTTACCTCAATATAAAAGACTTGATGGGTTTAATTGGTGGTCAAATCTTCAACTGTTATATTCGAGGCATGGACTTGATCCCCAGCTATATTTTATCAGCTTCAGGAGATGAAGGGCTCCTTCAAGCTGCTAGAGACTTGATTTTTCTGTACATGATCACAGCTGGATATTCAATTTCTCCTTTTCCTTTCATATACTCCCTTACGACTATCAAAAGAAGGCAGTTGATGTCACCATCTTTATAATTACCATTATTGCCATAGTGATAACTGCCAAAACCACCTCACTGCACAACACTTTTCCCACTTTACTGGTGTTAATTTAAACAATCATAATGCCACTGTGTGCCACGGATTAACCATGCCCCAATCCCCACCCTAAACCCCCACCCAGACAGTTATCAATGCACTACTCAAACATGTGAAATATAATCCCAGAATTCCATTTGAGAGTCATTTCCTGGGGCCACTTCTAGTAACAATTACTATATTAGTCTTAATAGATCATAGGGAAGGAGCCTGGGGAATACTGTATTATTTTGTGTCCCAGCAGGAAACACATGGCATACTAAAATTAGGATAATCAGAGGAGGATTTGATAAACGGTGTTTCATAAAGGGGTGAGCAGGGTGTGAGGAAACCATAAACTATAATGAAATACGCTATGGTAAGTAACAGCAGGTGGTCTGTTACCACTCCTAGGACTAAAAGGGTAAGAACAGCGGGGACAGCCTAGAAGCAAGAGAGAGAAAGCTGGGTAAAGAGGGACACTTGACAAGAACTATGGCATTTGGTTGAGGGCGTCAGACAGCCCATTTTAATATCTTAGAGAAGGAGCCAGGGTAGCAAATGAAACTTCCACTTCTCCCTCTTTCCTCTCCATTGCAAAGGTTTCCCATTGGAAGAAACTAATCAAAAGCCAGAGGTCAAGAGAATCCATTGTCACCTCCTGTGACTAAATCAAGGGGAACTGGAGAAGAAACAGAAGGTATCCACCACAATATCGATTATTTCCAACTCAGTATCTCCAGCCCTAAACTCTCTAATAAGGGCCAGACTTTTATACCCAACTGTCTGCTCAAGATATTCTCTTGAATACCAAATATCTCAAATTAACATATTCAGAATGGAAGTCACTGTTTTGCCCTCCTACGCTTACCTATACCTCACCCGCTCCTGTCTGCCCCATCTTAATGAATGTCACATTTTCCCATTACTCAATTCTAAAATCTAAAAATCATTTTTTTATTTCTTTCCTCACATCCATCATAAAATCTTCAGTCTAAAATATGTCCCAAATCAGAATACTTTGTTACCACAACCACGACAATTCTATTCCAAATAATGATTATCATTCACCTAGACTACTGCAGTAACCTGTCAACTTGACTCACAGTTCTGTTCTTGCCCTCCTATACTCTATTATCCAAATAGGAATCAGAATGATCTTCTGAAAACGTAAATCAGACCGTTATTACTATCTTGCTAAAAAGTATGTCATTAAACTTAATAGTAAAAATCTAAACTCCTTATCATGGCTGAATATCCTGTATCAGCTAACTCCTATATACCTCTCTACATTCATTTCCAACCACTGGCCTTCTTATTGTTCTTAGAAAATACTAACTTTATTACCATTTTAGGGTCTTTGTATTTACTGTTCTTATTTCTTAGAATGTTTAACCTCCAGATCTTCAACTGATTCTCTTGTATCATTTAATTTTATGACCTTATGTCATCATGTCATCTCATATTATATCCTCAGAGGGTCTTCTCTAACTATCCAATCTTACATAGTACACACCTCTAGCCTTCTCTATCCACTTATTTTGGTTTATTTTTTTTCCCACTATCTGTTCCTTATTGTTTCATTTGTTCTCGATCTCCCTCACTAGAATATTAAGTTCTGTAAGTGTAAGTAATGTGTGTATCTTGTTCATTTTCTATCTTCAGTGCCTAGAACAGTGTCCAGTACATAACAGTTACTCAATAAATAGAGTCAAGCACATAATAATACTATTGGGTTTAAAAAGTCCAATCTCCTAAGATAAGCACTTACTGTAAAGTTAAGGAAAGGACCAAGATAAGCCTGGGTAGCTTACTGGTAAGAAGCCCCAGGGTCCAGGCCCTAACAGTCCATTACCTTATATCTGATTTTATTTATTGTGGAGTATTTATTGGGTCTTTCTGTGTGTTCTGAATACACAAATGAATAAATAAATGCATGCATAAATGGAGTGTCTGTTTAGCACGTTCACATAACTATTCTAAAACACTGTTACTCCACATATCCACTTATAAATTCATCACCTCCCTTCCATCTGAAAGCACACTACTTTCCCCTCTATGTATTTCTTATCTTGGTAGTGATATAACAGCCACTCAGTCATTAAGGCTAGAAATTTTGTAAACCTTTAAATTCTACTCAGTTAAGTCACGAACATGGCTCAAACCTATTTTTTTCCTTTTCATTTTCTGTAATAATTCCCTGGTTCATGACCTCTTATATGTATGGTTTATTAATTAACATTCACTAATCTTATCTATTGATTTTTTTTAACTCATCATAAAAAGTACTGTTGCAGTTTTTTTCTAAAGCCTGGGTTAGACAACTCTGTGTGTCCAACGTAATCATCCAGATCTTTACTACTTGCATCCTCATGTCTTAATCTACCACGCACTTCCTTATTTCCACTTATCTATACTTCCACCATCTTGGAATTCTCTATTTTCCTTCTTTCCAATTTAATTCTTCATTCATTCTTCAAAGACAAACTCAAGTACTATTTCTTTTATAAAGCGCTCTTTAATTGCCCTAGTCGGGCTTAATTGCTCTTCCTCTTTCATTTCAATGCACATTGATTATGCCTCTTTCTTCCTTGAATTATAGTTATCACTATGTCTATCTTGGTTGCAATCTTTAAATTATCTTGAAAGCCACGACTATGTCTTATTTACTCCTTAATTTTCCCAGATTCTTAGGATAACGTAAAGCCAATGTGTATAATAGGAATGAAATATGCATTTCTTTAAGTGGAATTATAAATTGGCATTTTTGCTTCATGCTATTGAGGAAGATTTTTACTGACAAATTCAGAGTATTTTTGCAACTTTTCCAGTGACTTCCAAGATGAAACAATGATTTCAAGCATCCAAAGTAGCTTCTTACTTTTTAAAATACTTTCAAAACTACACATTAAAGGTCTACAATAGCCTCTTCAATTGCATTGCCACTGATCTCAATTTTTCAAAATTACTAGATTTTTTCTAGCTTTATTGAGATACAATTGATGCATAACATTGTGCAAGTTAAGATGTACCATATGTTGCTTTGATACATTTATATATTGTGAAATGACTACCACAGTAGGGTTAACACTCCCATCACCTCACACAATTACCATTTCTTCCTCTTCCCCTTCCTCTTTGTCTTCTTCTTCTTCTTCCTCCTCCTCCTCTTCCTCTTTTCTTCTTCTTCTTCTTCTTCTTCTTCTTCTTCTTCTTCTTCTTCTTCTTCTTCCCTTCTCCTCCTCCTTCTTCTTCAGTGAAAACATTTAAGATTCTTAGCAACTTTCAAGTATACAATACTATATTGTTAACTATAATCACTCACTATTCTGTCCATTAGTTCCCCAGAACTTATTCATTTTATAATTTGAAGTTTGTGCCTTTTGACCAACATTTCCCCATTTTCCCCACCCCCAAACCCCTAGCAACCACCATTCCACTCTCTGTTTCTATGAGTTTGGCTTTGTTAAGGTTCCACATATAAATGATATCATGCAGTATTTGTCTGTCTCTGTTTGACTAATTTCACTTAACATAATACCCTCAAAGTCCATCCATGTTGTCATAAAAGACAGGATTTTCTTCTTTCTTATGGCTGAATAATAGTCCATCATCAGAGTTATTAGACTGATTCTCTGATTCTTCATGGTAACGGAGACTGGCTCTAATGCATAGGCATATATCCATGCCAGTTTTCATGCAAATTGTCAGAAATGGTAATGATCAAACCCTAAATAATTAAGGATAATTTATGGTACATCACCTCTCTCACAGTTGAGAATATTAATAAGTTATAGTATTTCTCAAAACCAAACAAAAATGTATGAACTTGCTTCAAAATATTAAATATTAATACAAGCAAGGAATGTATGGTTTATGTGAGTTTTATAGATATTTTGAAGTGATAGACAATTTAAGAGACTCATTTGCCAGTCTAATTTAACAGTCAGAACTTAGGGTTCCTTAAGGAACAACTGCCAAATGAAAAAATAAATTTTTATTAAATGCAATATTCATTGGAGAACCTCTCTATTAACAATGAAGCATTGCTATTTATAGGACAATTTGTGCCTGTGTACCTGCATATACAGTGTTAAACCATTCAGTGTAAATTGATAAGAGTCTCAATATGGTATCTTTAGCTATATTCATCCTAAAGTGCTAACACAGACTTCTAGGTTTCCTTGATCCATAACAAAGGTTGCTGAACAAGGGTCTTAGATGCCTCCCCTTTGAGTTTTTAAATGTACCATATTGGAGAAGTCAAGTCTGGATCACAGGTGACCTTACTATATAATTCTATATTTAGAAAAAGGTTAATGTCAGGAAATCTATACATGCATTTCAAATTTTGACCATCACAGTTTCTGGAGATAGTGTTCCACTTGTAAACATACATAAAAAATTGCGTTGTTTAAGGGGCACTTGGGTGGCTCAGTTGGTTAGGAATCCAACTTTTGATCCTGGCTCGGGTTATGATCTCATAGTTCATGAGTTTGGGACCCATGTTAGTGCAAAGCCTGCTTCGGATTCTGTCTCTCCCTCTCTCTGCCCCTCTCCCACTCTTTTTCTTGTTCCCTCTCTCAAAATAAATAAATAAACTTAAAAAACAGTAAAAAAAAAAAAAAGTATACGCATCTTTTAAAAATCCTCTCCTAGAGTACTGAGAGATTATTGTCAGTGTGGTTCAAAGTATTCTCCTCCATAGGACATATCTATATGTTGGTTGGGAAATTTCCTTCATTAAGAGCTGTTTCAAGGCAGAGCTAGTAAGGCAGAGAAAAACTATATCAGCTGATGGGTCTTCAAGTGGCACATGCAGGCAACGGATGCTATTGGTTTCTATCAGTGTAAGAATGTTTTCTAGATGTCATAAAAAATTGGCTAACAGGGACGCCTGGGTGGCTCAGTTGGTTAAGGGTCCAAATCTTGATCTCGGCTCAGGTCATGATCTCAGGGTTCATGGGATCAAGCCCCATGTCAGGCTCTGTGCTGACAGTGCGGAGCCTGTTTGGAATGCTCTCTCTCCCTCTTTGCCCCTCCCCCACTTGAATGAGGGCTCTCTTTCTCTCTCTCTCTCTCTTAAAATAAATAAACTTAAAAAAATTAGCTAACAAATATGGATTTAATATACCTGTAATTCATGCCATCTAGACGGTTAAGATCTTATGAATATATTATAAATAAGTAATTATTCTAATTTTCATGTCAATACTTTTTAGAATTTAAAAGTGAATTTAATGGCTTATGAATAGATACTGAGGAGACAGAACTAAAAGTAATGGCTACCAGCTGCTCAATATTATTAAATAACTCAGTCTTGATCCCATGAAACTTCTCTAAATCACTGATATAGTTGATATTTTGCAAAGGTTATGCTTTCCAGTGTAATTCTGGTTAGGTTAATAAAGCTACTCTGATTCAAGTTATAGGTATGGGAACTCCTTAGAACAGAATTAAAAACAAAAACAAAAACAAAACAAAACAAAACAGAGAGGTTATTAAGAGTCCATGTACAGGCAAAATAGGTGGGTAGGTAAAGAAAGAGGAAAAGAGAAGATAGAAATAACAGATGGAGAGCGATGAAATTTGTAGGAATGTGTTGAGTGCTACCTGTTGGTAATTTGAAAAATAGTAGCAAAACAGACCCCCACCACGAGAAAGAAAGGAACTGCGCAAAGCAGACACGTTGCAGGAGATTTAGAATACCAGAACAGCAGGCCAGCTCCAGCATTGCCAAGAAAGCTGGGAAGGCAAGTCTAACAAGTTCTGGAATGCCAGGAATTAGAAAAAGCAAAGAGTAAAAGGACAAATTTTATTATCAGTGTTCTAAGAGTGAAGACAGGGTTAATACAGAGTTTTTTGTTTTTTTTGTTTTTTTTCCCAGGTAAGGGGCACCAGGCTAGTAACCCTGATTTTACTACCAAATAGATCTAGCGTAGGAGTTGATAGAACAGACTTCAACCCTAGAGACCCACTCTAGGAGTAGCATGATAGCTCTTTAGAGTTAAGGGAATAGTTGATGGGATGCAAATTACGATGGCTTTTTTTGTGTGATATAAAAACTATACTGGGACCACCAAATGGGATTTAAATTGAGCCAATGCTGCTTAGAGTTGTTATGCTAGTTTTTTGTTTTTTTTTTAACGTGAAGTATAAGTTAGAAATGTTCCCTTTCACACAAAAGGAAAATGAGGAAAAACATATAAAAACATGTACTACAATGAAAATGTTAAATATACATAATATATATAGGATTTTCTCGCTTATATGTTATATACACAAAATTGCTCTTAACTATCAAATAGCTGTGGCCAAGTCATCTCAAATAGGTCTGTTTTTACCCATGAGGAGTTTAGTTACTAGTTGGGCATATTCAGGTACTCTGCATTTGGTTCTTGCAACTTGTTTCTCCTGTTAACAAATGCATTTCATTGTGACTGCTCTTATTCCTTTCTACATAAAATGTTTGTTTACAGTATTACAGACTAAATTGCAGCTTGCTTTCTTTTGCTCAAGTCTGTCACCATAAAATAAGACGTTTGCCAATTCCAATAAAGCATTGTCTTGTATTGTAAAGACTTTCAGGATTTGAGTGGAAGCAATAGTAACAAAAAATGGTAGTTAAGAACTGAGAGAGATGATTTTACATAACAAATAGACTTCAAAAATCATGACATAAAATTCAAGTTGATAATATGTGGCAAAAAAAGAACACAAGAACAATGATAATCATTTTTCACTTGCATTTTTGAGAAAAGATGAAGTCATTTAATATCTTATATTATCAAGTATCAAATGACTACTCAGTAAAAAGCTCATTCAAGAAGACAGCCTGAATGAGAACCGTGCTCTAATTTTATGTTTCTATCAGACCCAAAAGAGCTCCTTTCTGTAGTCAAAAAGTATTTGTATAAGATTGGTGCATTACTGGTGGGAGAACAAAATGAGGGTTTGGCTAATGGCTAGCACATTCCTTAAATTTGTAACTGAAGCTGTAAAGTCATTTGGATACTGGATGGTCGATGGCAAGCCTATTTACAGCATAATTCACAGTAAAATAATAATTATGGCATTATTAATGGCCTGCAGTATCACTTTACATTTGTCTCTATAATGCTTTCCACAGCACCATCAACAGATAGACACTGAGTCAACAATTTTTTGATGATGAAAATGATCACTTGCTTGATTGACTTGTAGCTTATTTCTTGTACAAAAAAAAAAAAAAAAAAGAGTCCTTCCATTAGCTGTCTCTTCTTCTAGGAACATGCATCCCCAAACATTTACATGGCTGACTCCTTTGAATCATTCGTATTTCAGCTTAAAGGATGCTTTCTTTGACCACCAATCTAAGCAGTCTCCCCATTACTATTTTATTTTCATTTTCGTACCTATGTCGGTTCGCCAGGGCTGCCATACCGAAATATAACAGACTCAGTGGCTTAAGCAATAGAAATTTATTTTCTCACCGTTCTAGAGACTGCAACTCCTACATCAAGGTTCCTGCAGGATTGGTTTCCTCCAAGGTCTCTCCCCCTGGCTTGTAGGTGGTCACCCCCTCGCCGCCTGTTACAGTAGTTCCCCTCTGCACGCAGGGTTATGTCTGTATGTCCTAATCTCCTCTTTTCATAAGGGACTGAGTCAGGTTGCATTAGGTCCCACCCAAAGGGTCTCATGTGGACTTAATCACCTCTTTAAAGGCTGTGTCTCTAAATACGAACAGACTGGGAGGTATCGGGGCTATGGTCGCGAATTTTGGTAGGACACCATTTCACATAACAGTATCTAAAAATATATGGAATTATAATGTCTCTATATATTTACCTGTTTATTGTCTTTCCTCTCTCATTAGAAGGTAAGCTCTGTGACACACCTCAACTGTGTCCTCAGCACTCAGATCAGAGCCCGGCACACAGTAGCCACTTAGCATGTATTTGTAGAATGAACAGGACCTATGAATGGAATGGCAAAAGCATTTAATGATCAAATCCTTCACAGCTGTACTATTATAATTTCAGTAAGCTGTCATTCAAGAGTCGCGAAAAGAAAATATTAAGTTTTTTTTTTTTTAATCTTAAGGATGTTCTTTTCCACACATATACAAGACTCTTAATTTATAATGAAAAGATACCGTACGTCTACCGATTAGATCTTGCACTCATAAAGCAGTGGACAAGCCCTACCTTCAAGACAGATGGTGTGGCAAAGAGTTCATTCTGCTCAAAAGGAATGAGAATCACCGGGAAGGCCGAGACAGAAAAAATAAAATATTATTTTTCTCTACTAATAGTGATTACCACCTCTGTGAGCTAAGAAAACTAATTCATGACTGTGACAGAGACTACCAGTTGCTTCCTAATATCTACTTTTCCATTAGTCTTTCTTAACAGAAGCTCATGTTTTAGGTGAGTACATTGGTCACCCATCTAAATGACTACATTTCTCAGCCTCATTTACCGCTGACTTTATAGCCATCTGATTTAGTTCTGGCCAGTAAGCAGTGAGGGAAAGTGCGCAGTGATACATCAGGAGACTCTCCTTAAAAACAAGAGAGGGTTGAGCCTTTTTTCCCTTTATTCTTTCATCTTCTTGCCTGGAAGATGGATGGGAAAGCTAGATTCTAACAGCCACCTTGGACCCCGAGAACGAGGACCACATTCGAGGAGTGGTGAAGTATTGTGCTGGAGGAAAGGAGCCTGCATCCGTTATGACTTCACAGAGTGGCTATAGCAGCACGGGACTCCTTCAATCTTTAATTAATGAATGCGAGAGAGAAATAAGACGGGTTCAACTACGATCATTTTCTTTTATTTTCACTCATATAATGATCAGCATTCCTTTCTTTAATATTCATTGAAAGACTGCGTAGTCTGCAACTGGGTAGGGTCTATGATCCCTGCAATTCCTGGCTTGCCTGGGGTTATTTTCTTAAAGCCACTCCTTTCATAACTGTTACACTGAAGCAGAGGCTTTCCTAAAATTCACAGATATACCACACTGTACGAGACTGCTTACATTTAGAGTTTGCTTGTTTGTTGTTTGTTTATTGTCCTTGAGGGCACTCTCGTGCTCTCCCACGGCATCATAATTTACTCTTCAAGTAGTACTTACCACAATGTAGTGTAATTGGCAGTTTACATTAATGCCCGCCTCACTACACGATATACTCCTTGGGGACGGGAGTCTTATTTACTATGCTAGCTCTAATACTTTGTACAGATCCCCGCCAAGTATTAAATGCTCATTTAATGACTAGATATGCTTGCTAATATTTTATCTATCTATGCATCTCTTTTGCTGACATATCTACTCCAGGAGAGATGGTTTAAAGGCAGGTGTTATTATGGTTCCAATACGCTGGGTTGGACCTCGCTTATGATACTATGGTGCTCTTTAAACCCTTTGTGGAATGTGTAGCATGTTAGCAGTGATTCCCAAAGTATTGCCCTGTACTAGTATCAGAAGCATTATAGCTTTAGTGAGATTGCTCAAGCGGCTAAATATAATGATGATGATAAATAATGGTATATAGTCATGGGGAGTGAATGTGACATAGTACTTATGAACACAAACTCTGAATTTTTAAACAAAATTTTTCAATGTTTATTTATCTTTGAGACTGAGAGAGAGAGAATGAGCAGGGAAGGGACAGAGAGAGACAGAGGGAGACACAGAATCCGAAGCAGGCTCCAGGTTCAGAGCTGTCAGCACAGAGTCTGACATGGGGCTCAAACCCATGAACTGTGAGATCATGACCTGAGTGGAAGTCAGACGCTTAACCTACTGAGCCACCCGGGTGCCCCAAGAACACAAACTTTGAAATGAGAAGCCCGAAGATCAAAAGTCCAGTTTGACTACTTACTATCTCTGTGAACTAACAATTCTATTTTAGAGGTGTTATCAGAATTAAATGATTTAATAATTAAGTCACAAATAGATGCATTATCTTTTAAAAGTGCCAAGTTCTTAACATGGCATATGGCACACGGAAAATGCTCAAGAGTTATTAGAACTCAGTGTCACATTTATTTCATCTTTCTGTCCGTTACGGACTGCTGTCTTTCTTGTTATTTTACCAATTCTTTCTCAACAGTGTATTCAATGATATACTGGTCTAAGTGGTCTAATGTGGCAACAGCTTAGACTGCCAAGTTAAGAATGATAATTAATGACTCATTATAGGGTTACCCTTGTAAAATAGATCCACGTAGATCTACGTTGACTTTGCAAAGTAGAGTGTTTGTTTTTGTGCCTAACTTCTGCTTGCAAAAAACAGAATTATAGAAACACTTTATATCCCAGGTCTTGTATTGTGAACACACACTTATGTATTAACTATACATTTTATATTTCTTTTAAAAAGATTTTTTTCCGGGCGCCTGGGTGGCTCAGTCGGTTAGGCGGCTGACTTCGGCCCAGCTCATGATCTCGCGGTCCGTGAGTTCGAGCCCCGCGTCGGGCTCTGTGCTGACAGCTCGGAGCCTGGAGCCTATTTCAGATTCTGTGTCTCCCTCTCTCTGACCCTCCCCCGTTCATGCTTTGTCTCTCTCTGTCTCAAAAATAAATAAACGCTAAAAAAAAAAAAATTTTTTTTAAAGATTTTTTTCTGTAAATTAGGCATTCATTTTCACTATGATAATAAAAGTCATTCTTAATAAAGTAAATTTACAATAGAGTTTTTACCTTTTTATTCCTCAAAGACCAAGAAAAATAGCTCTTAGTTAAGCGGCATATTAAATCTCATCTCAAACACTGTATTGACTGAATATCAGTCATTTAGCACTTAATCTGTTTAGTGTAACTCTTTCAGTGAGACCAAAAACGGGGAAACTAGAAGAAAACTTCTAAATTGAACATGACATGTGTATAAATATCTTATATCCAATTTGTAAGTGCTTTAGTACATTCATCTTATCCTTCAATGATACTGTAATCCTATATTTTGGGAATCCAATCACTATGATGGGACATCCAAAATTCATTTGCATGACTTTTCACTAAAATTAGTAAATAAATATGAAACAGGATAACATTTTTTTTTCCAAATTGCCATCATAATTACATGGGAATTAAATTTGTTAAAAAATGTAGATTGAGCTTTGTTCTAATTGGTTTACATTTAAAGATTCTTTGATCTGTGATAACAGTAATATATATTAACATGTTGCATTTTAAAGTGACACTGCCTTTCATTAATCAAGTGTCTGTATGGTTGATTAATTTGTACAAGGTTTAAATTGCTATGAAAATTTATCATTCATAGCCATGATCTCCATTTACATATATGTTAATTATGGTAAATGTAATCTTTTTCTGAATCCTCTGGGCTGCATACTAAAAAGACAAAGTGATCAGAGTGACTACTTTTTCTATTACAAAGTGAACTCTTCTGTTAGTACAGTCTGTTGTAGTTGTCAGAGAAGCTAGGCGAAAAACATTACAATGTTTTCTGCTAGAGGCAAGTCCAAATTCTAAAGATGGTATTTCCTTTTCAAGTGGTTTCTTTATTCAGTAGCTATAGCATTTACACACAGAATTACTATGTTTATTTACCATAGTATTTAGTACTATCTCTGCATGCTGCTGGATTTTTCTTTTGCTGCAAAGCGTTCTCTTGTATTAACTCTATTATTAATAAGCACAAGATAAGTTTTTAATACATCTGTAAAGCAGAATGACTTGAAGTTAGAAAAGTCTGTAATACAGCTAAATTAATTAATTGTTAGAAATAGAAACCTTTGCCGTTACACAATTTTAAAACTACTTGGAAAGATTCTGTACAAAAAAAGGTAATATATGAAAGTCACAGTAAGACTCTCTAAGAGAAGATTAGATTGATCTTTTGTTTTTGCAGATAAATACTTGGTACTTGAGAAAACTGAGTTGTTGATGGTTTTTATCATTTTCTAGTTAAGCATTTAAATAGCCAAGATAAATGCAAATGTTATGATCTATGGCACTAAATTTCTACTGGACATTTTTTTCTATGTGTTGATCCCAAAGTATTGAGTGAAGCTGGAAACACGAAGCATGGGTCTAGCGTTCCACAGTCTCACCACTAGCCTTTCCCTTAGGAATGTTTTCTGTAGGTTTTCCCCAAATCCAGACCATGCTAACCAACAATTATTTTATTATTAGTTTTTAAGAAATGCTTTCCATTTTTTCCCTGATAGTGACCTTCTCTCTCTTAGCAATGATTGATTTGGAGAAAATTCTAATATATCATAAGTGAAAATGGTATCACGACTAATGTTTTCGAGCGAATGTGATAGGCTTTGCTAGGCAAATGTTGGGAAATTTAATTATTTCTATTAAATGTCTATAATTTCATGCTTAAATTGTTAGTATTTACATAATATATTCACTTCAAGAGAAGCCTCATTTCTTAGTCACAACTTAATAAAATTAAAATACCCATCTTCGAAACCTTTGCAAGCATAGCACCTCTGACTACCTGACGAGGCTATTTTTAAAGACACTTATTTGGTAATTTTCTTATAGTCAGCCTAATCACAGGAGAAACAAACTAATATGGCACCTGTTCTGATAGATGGATGTTGTACCTTTCATCTCCTGATCTCAGACCTTGTAAGACATTTTTCAAAGAAGCATCACTTCCCTCACCACAGAAATGCATCCACCTCTAAGCTGGAAATAGCAAAAGCATAGGGCAGAAGATGAGGAATATATTATCCAACTAAAATTACAGAGAAATTTTAAGTAGGCAGAATATAATTGCCCAATTTGGAAATTAGCCAGGACACAGGGTTTAACATCATCTTTACTCTTTTGAAAAGTGCCATGGGATTTTTAATAACTGCTGGTGGTCAAGACCTTGGTTTTACCCTCATCCATTAGACGACACCTCCAGCAGAGCAGTGCCCCCTCATACCATGCTGGGGCATCAGTTCAGTACTGACTCAGTGAAAATTGTGCCACCTACTGAATCATCCACGGCTCATCTTAGAGTGCCCTAGCTTTTAGGATTTCTCTGGAGAGCTGTTATGAAAGATGGGACCAGGCTCCATGATGCTTAATTTATGAGATTTCAAGGTTTTCAATGGTTAAGATCTCAAACCTGAGTCTTATTTTCAATTTTAACCAACAGAGTTTTCAGAATTTTTTCATGCTTAAGGTCTATAATGATGATCTTGAGGATCAATCTCTACAATGTACACATCTCTCCTTGGAAATAAGGGAATAAAAACATTAAAGACACACACCTACATAAACATACACACACTTATATACACTGAGACAGTGGATGAAAAAGCAGATTCCCTCACTTGTGACATATTAGATTATTTGAAAATGGAAAAAGGACCATCCTTTCACTCAAATGAACTCATGTAAGCCACCTTCTACAAGGAGCTTATTCCCCCCCCCCCCCCCCCCCCAGATTTTAAAGAATCTAGGAACAAATACCTTAAAAAGTAAATGCAAACCTAGGGGGGAGTTGACTTCAGTGGCCAAATAAAGTGAATTTTTGTAAAAGAGAACTTTCATCCTAGCTTTCCAAGTAAAACTTTCCCATCTACAAAAGAATCTCAATACAGCTTGACTGTTCCAAAAATAGCTGAAAGAGGATCAAGTTTTTTAGACAAAATTCAGGTGTGTTCAAAGGTATGTGGTAAAATGCTGATGTTTCTTGGCCCCTATGATTTATTTTATCAATTTTCTTCATCCATGTTAATGTGTGTACACTGTATATACATATATATTTGTATATATATTTTAAGGGCTCTTGCTATTTTCAGCAACTTTGGTCTTTGAAATGATTTTCAGAAATTCTCTTCTGGCTGGTAAAAGTATCAGTATCCTGGAATTGAGAAACTGTTTCTGAAAGTGTTTCTTGAGGTGTTCCTTCTGGAAATAACATTGAGTAAATCCTGTTACTTGTGTGTGAGAAAAAGAGATAGTTGGAAATGGTTATAAAGAATAGATTGATACAATATAGCTGAGGCTGCAAAGAGATTTCAACATATCCCTGTGTTTTCCCTCACTCTTGCTGGCACCAAGGATTCTCAAGTTCTCTCTCTCTCTCTCTCTCTCTCATACATAGTCTTCTATTTTCCTTTTCTGATATCATCAGGTTCAACTTTCTCTATCACCTATTTTTCCTTTTAAGAATAATCTATAATGGGCAATTCTTGTTAAACAGAAAATCTTTCTCAGCTCAGCCTATTTCCCAGAATGCCCGTATACAGTTCTGCTGTGATTTGATCGTTCCTTCCTAGTAAATTAACAGCTCAAATATTGGACATTTGGAAATCAGGGAAAGAAAAACTATTCTAGACAACTTAAGTCTGATTTGGTAAATTGCTACTGCTGTGATATAGTTAGTATGCCTCCCTAAGTGGCTGGTTGCTACCAGATGGAAAAATGAATCACTACTTTTTTTTCATTATCAACGGGAAAAGCACAGTTGATAGGTATTCTTCCTATGTTAAGAATGAAAACTTGAGACAGAAACCCTCTCTGACTAGGTCATATAGCTCCTAAGTAATAAATGAAAAGGTTTAGGTAAGCTGTGGATTGTCAGGGCTTTGATAAATGTGTAATGTTGAGAAGACCATAACTTCCTACAAAGTTGAGTTAGAAATAGGAATTGTCTTTTAATTTCCAATCTAATAAAACAATGCATTAGATTGTATTTTCTTCCATTTAGGTACTATCTTTCAGTACTTTTACACACATTTTTCACATATAATATAGCTATTTTGAATTCCATCATGTTTTTGTTTCCAATGTCATTTTCCTTTTTTGAAATGCCATTCTCTAAACCACTGTTTCCTTCCCTAACCTTATTCTTGTTACTCTAATTCTCAGCTACCTACTATACTTGCTTAAGAAAATAATTTTGGCTAAACATAATCCCCACAAAAAAGGAAGAAAGAAAGAAAGAAAGAAAGAAAGAAAGAAAGAAAGAAAGAAGAAAAGAGGAAAACATCCCTAGAACCAATCAGTTCAGTTGTAATCTGTCAGTATTTCAGCTAACAAACACCAGGGTCTATTTCTACCAACAACTATTGTATATGTATACAATCAAGAACATATTTGCCTTTCTAATCTTTTGTAAGTAAGGCTACTACTAAATATAGAAAATTAAAAAAAAAGTATATATATAAAAGACCATTCTGGATGTAATATTTGTTACATTTCCCCAATTATTGTTAACTGAAATTTGCATGTTTCTCTAATGTATTTTTCTCCTTTTTAAATGTTTATTTATTTTGAGAGAGATGCACGTGCACAGGAAAGGGGCACAGAGAGAGGGAGAGAGAGATTCCCAAGCAGGCTCCACACTGCCAGCACAGAGCCTGATATGGGGCTCGAGCTCACAAAAGGTGAGACCCTGACCTGAGTCTAAACAAAAAGCTGGAAGCTCAACCACTCAACCGACTGGGCTACCCAGGCGCCACTTTCATGTGGTTTTCTATTAAAGCATTAATTAATTCCTTGTCAATGCACTTCAAACAAATGATTGTAACATATGGTTGATTTTGATAGTCATTACCTCAGCCTCTTTCTCTTAGAAATGAAATGAAAATGAACACACATTACAGAGAAAAGGACAAAGGACACGTGATTTCCTATACCCAAATATTTTCCTCAGTAAAACTCTTAAAATCCTAGAACCAGGTCATCAAAATTTTATACGAATTCCTAACCATGAAATTTGACAGATTAAATGTAGCTTTCAAGTTAAATGCTGGATATATACATTAGTCACTTAAGCTGTATTAAGGGCATCCTGAGTGCTTTGATTTTGGAATGAAAACATGTAAATAATGTTACATGTAAAATTGACAAATTCCCATATATAATGGGTTGAAAAGTGGTCCCCCAAGAGATACGTCTACATAAAATTCCTAGAAACTGTAAATGTTACCTTATTCAGAAAAAGGGTCTTTATAGCTGTAATTAAGTTAAGGATCTTGAGAAAAGGAGATTATCCTGATTTCGGTAGGCCCTAAACCCAATGACAAACGTCCTTAAAGAAGACTCACAGAAGATAGACACAAGATAGAAGAGAAAGAGGCAAAACGACAGAAACAGAGATTAGAGTGGTGTGGCTATAAACCAAGGAATGCCAAGGACTGTAGGCAGCCGCAGTAAGGTACGTGAGAGGCATGGGATGAATCTTCTCCCAGAGCCTCAGTGGATCATCACGGATGCTTTGGTTTCAGGTTTCTAGCCGCCAGAACTGTGAGAGAACAAATTTCTGTTGTTTTAGCCACTCAACTGGTGAAGGGCAACCTCAGGAAATGAATACACTGTATAATATGTATTGAGACACACAATGTGGTAATGGTGAAAGTGGCATAGGAACAATAAGTCAACTAATAAAAGTTTCAAACAGATGAGTAATAGTATGAAGAGTTTGTTTCATGCGTTTAATACACTGTTATCAGAGTCCAGTGGATTAAATGATCTAAATCTCCCACTAGAGCTAATATCCAACTATAAAAGCTAATAATTTACCTCTACTTTCCTCAAAGTACAGGGGTGAACCATACAATAAAATTTTATAAACTTGGACCACAATCATCCCAAAGGACCTGAGATGAATAAGACATGACATGTTCCAACAACTGAAAGCAAATAACAGGAACCAAAAAAACTCACATGTTTGGAATATGGTGTGAAGGAAATGAAGTGTCTAGAAAAGAGACCCAGGAGGCAGGCAAAAACCAAACTGCGCAGGTCTAAGTTGCTGAAGAGACGACAGTGCCCTATACTAAGTAAGTGCTTTATTTTGTTGATTTTTATACCCTCAAATGCGAACAACATTTCTGGGACACTCATAGTCTGAATGGGCAAATTAATTTTAAGATTATGAAATAAGATTTCATCATGTTTACTTGACGACAGTCTATTTTTGAGCACACTAAAAAATCTACGTGGTGCTGGTCCTTTACGTGTAAGTTACCATTTTACCATTACATTCTGGCAAATAGCAGTCGATGCTCAAGAAATAACGTTGAATGAACAAGATGGAATATTGGGCGTTCTTTTGGTAGTCACCAGAAGGGAATCAGGGACCAGGTGGGGGTCTGAACTTACTTGGGCTATATCATATGCAACTGGAATCGTTAGTATAGGTACTGGCTTTAGTGGCATGGCCTGCGGCAGCCTACCAACTATCTTTTTTTTTTTTTTTTTTTTTGCCGTAAGGTAGATGTTTCTTGACCTGCTCTTCTCATCAGGACTGCTATCTCAACCATGCTTAAGATATCTGCTGCCTCTATCTGTGGCTATGACACTAAAATTTCTTATAACTGACAAACTAATTATAGTCACAAATACTCCCTCAAGGCATTATCTAGGAGATACTTTGTTAGTCTAATTCTAGCAACCATATGCACATAAACAAAATACTTCTATTTTAATCTAATATTTTATTTACAATTTCACTAATTAAAACTGTCTTCCACTTCGTTAAATTAAATGTTTGATAATGATGCCATTATGTACGTAGAGACGATCAGAATTTCGAGAGCAAGACCAAAATTTCTCTTTTTCCCAAGGAAAGGAGATCGGTTCCTTATAATTACAAAGTTACAAAATTCACATGAAGAATGGCTATATTTGAAATTCAGTGATATGTAGATAACAAAATAATTTTTTCACATTTGTAGAAGTGGTGGAGGGTCATTTCTGTTGCAAACTGATTCAGGTTTTCATGTTATAGTCTCATGAGTGTAAAAATTAAAAAAAATAATAAACAGGTATGTATACCATAGGAAAGGATATATGAATGTATACACATAGGCAAATGTATGCTTAAAGAAATACTTAAAATACTGCACAGAATTTCAGTTTCTCAACATTATAGCATGAAACAAGCCCTTCCCAACCCCCAGAAAATCCTACCATTTTGGAGACAAAAATACTTATTAGAATTAAAAGTTTTCATACAAGAGTACCAGGTATTTATTTCTGTATATCTTGAGAGCTATATTCAAGCTTATGCTCAAGCTTTAAGATAACAATAGTGTAAGCTCTAGGGTGGAACAAAAGAAGGGGAAAAAAATCCCAGAAGTTCCCAGAGGTGGTTAGGGAAAAAAAGGAAAGATAAGAGAAATGAGGGAATCAAAGAAAAAAGAATGAAGATTCAAGGATGGGTAAATCTCCTCTTTACTTAGCTTTTCAAAAGGTTTGTGATAACCAGCTTTTGTGTAAATGGATTTGATGGCTCTGGGCTGAAGGTGACTGACAGCTGAATCTAGGCCCCCTCAAGAGTGTCACCCTGGGGATTGCCATTGTTGCAGACGGTTTCTTCAGACTGACCCAGAAGAATCATTATCTCAAGGGAACTCTAACAACAGCCACCCCCGAGCAGCCTAAGAGCTAGAAGTAAGCAACTTAGTCTCTCTCTTGAGCAGTAATTACAACGGTAAGGCAAACAAGGTGTGTTACTGAGTGAGTTGAGCTTAAGTCTTTCTACAACCGTCATTTACATACATACATACATAAACAAATAAATAAATAGGAAGTATTCAACATCCAAAGATTTTTCCTAAGCAAAAAAAATTTTAACATCCCTCCCACCCCGCTGCCAGTGTTTTGTTCTTTGGAAAAACAAACAGACCTCTGGGTCATCCTCAGGAAATGCTTGACTGAAGAAGGTAGAAAAGGTAAATGTTTCAGAATCTTTCTTTTTCAGCAAATCTGATATGTTTACTCTGGGACTACTTCAGCTAAGTCATTACTAGTCAGCTCAACTCTGGGCCTATTGCTTCAATATCATAGAAAACAAACGCCTTCCGTAGCGTGCTGCCTCAAAGGCAAGTTAACGAGGTATTTCACCCACCTCGTAGCCCTGTGCCTTCAAGCCCTGTCCTGCCACTCTCCAGGACCCACGCTCACCGACTCGCCACGCCGCCTGGGAAGTAGGCAGCCATTTGCCTTCCTCTAAACTTACAAAGAGGCTCTAAAGGTACCCGCTGGGTGGTGAAGGAGTTACCTTAATCGGACCTGAAAAATAACGCTGATAAACGTTTCAAGAGGCCCTAACCACAATTAAGCCCATTTTAATGGCCTTAACTTACCAGCTCTAGCTTCTGAGTCCAGCCTCCATCTTTTCCGGTGGAGGGCGGGACTTCCTGTCTGGGGCTGGGAGTACCTCTGTGGGAACGCAAAGGGAACTACCAGGCATTTTCCAAGGGGACGGGTTCTGCTGCCTGTGGAGCTGTTTGGCTCAATGCCTTTCTAAATTAGAGATAAAATAGTCACTTCAGAAAATAAATCTTAGTCTGCCTTAATGAAAATTAACAAGTTTTCATTGTCTATGACTTAACCTAGTGGAGACTGATCGTAAAACACGCAACGTAAAACCACTCTACCTGCAAATGTGTTTGTTTCCTTACTGGTTTCTTTTTCTTGCTCATATCTTTGTTTTTATGTAAAATTACTCTAGAAAGTACTTCATGCGGCCAAAAATTTAGCATAATTCCTGATATAGTAAGAGATCAATATGTATTTGCTAAATTTTGATCCCTGCTTTGAAATCAGTTGTTCTAAGCTGGGCAGATCACCGTGCTCTACTGACTGAGCCAACCAGAGGCTCCATACATTATCCTGTGTGGGTTATTACTATATGTGATTGTTTGCAGAAATATTTCTTTTTTCTTTTAGACTTGTAATAGAAGAAATTGAGGCAAGGTAGTGAAAGATTCTTGAACTTGGGCCTAGAATCTTGATTCAGTCATGTTCAAGCCTGGCAAATTACCAAACATCTCTGGACTTTAGTGGACTCACCTATAATCATTTTTTAACAAGGTGGTTTATGAGGATTTAATGAGACAACATGTATAAAAGTCCCTGGCTCATAGGAGATATTCAGTAAACTATGCCTTGGGCAACAGAAAACATTTCTGATGGTGAAATAATTTCAAGGTAACAAAGAACCTTAAGAACCTAACTAGAAAGCAAAAATTCTCTGCTCTAATTTCAGCAGTACCAGTGATTGGGATATGACTCCAGGAACATTACTTAACTACTTTGTCTATTATCATCATTTATAAAATGGGATAATAAAGTTTACCTCCCTTACAAAGGTCCTGTGTGCTATTAAAAACAAGACAACAGGCCCAACTTGGTGTCACTCATGCTAAGCTTTACATTGCTAAACCGAGACAATTACAGTTTTGGTTCTCCTAGAAATGGATCTTAAACGACTCAATCAGGAATGGCCTAATCAGCTCTAGTTAGGTAATCGGCCTGATAGAACACTGGCATCCATTAAAGGAAAGTAACCTTGGCATAACCAACCTGGTTTTTTTGCTTAATATAACTTCCTTGTTCCTGCTCCACTCTGCCTATAAAATTCTTTCATTTTATACAGCTCCTCGGAGCTCCCTTCTATCTGCTAGATTGGATGCTGCCTGATTCAAATTGATTTTTGCTCAAATAAGCTCTTAAAATTTTTAATATGCCCCTGTTTATCTTGTAATAGAACATTAGATAAATAGTAGAAAACACCATTGTGATAAAGAATATTGTATAAGTCAACTTTTATTATTCTATTTTGTATGATAAATGCTGTTTTAGACAATAGAATGAGTTAATATGCAGATCATTTTTGTGTTAATTAAACATAGGCTTGTGTTTAATCATTTGGTTAATTTTCCCTGAACATTCTGTAATCTTTATATTAGAGTTACTATTAACTAGCACAGCTTGACAAATGCTTCTATTCCTCTATTTGTGCATGGTGCTATTTTCAGTGAAGAGAAATTATTAGAAATACACTGGTTAATAGGAATGGTATTCAGGAGCTTTTAATGTTGCTTTAGATAGATCAGACCTGCTTGTGAATGTTTCTCTGAAGTCTGAAAATAATGACCACGCTCAGTTCTTGGTCTAGCAAAAAATATCTGGGCCAGGCAACCCCAAGAAGGTTGCAGATTCCAACACAGTAGGAGACTGACCTATTCCTCAAAAAGATCATACTGCTGTCGAAGTCCTACCTCCACCAAACACATAACTAAGCTGCAGATAAAAGTTGAGGTATTGGTGGTGGAGGTTGAGGAAGGAAGGAGAATTTGTTGGAAAGGGATAGATGGTCTAGTAATAACTACCTAATGAGGAAAACAGCACAGTGATTACATCAAATGTAATGTAGATTAGCCTTATAAATCGTTAACATTGTTTAGCTGTTTTCTTGCCTTCATGATCCTAGAAAGCTATTCACCCTGTTGCATTTATCTACGTACCCGAAAGAGGAGCGCAGTAGGCATACTCTTCGGTTAAAATAAATTACTTTAAAAACCTCAAATAATATCCCTGTGTGTGTGATGTATGAAGAAATCAAACTCTCAATACCTCTCTCTTTCAATCTACAATATGCCCACTAAAGGGATGGTAGACTGGGTTGGGAAATAAAAGGAGGAGAGTTTAAGCAGAAAATACTGTCATCTTAGGGCATACCTTTTCTGAATGATTACTCCTCCCTTATTCTCCCTGTCATATTTATTTTCTTCTTTGCTTGCTTGTCTCTACTTGGTGGGGGGGGGGGGCAATGTTAACAGAAGACTCCCAAGTGGATCTGACCTTCACTGAGGTACTTGCCAAAGTGAGGTTTTAGAAGAGAATTCTTGAGGAAAACTCACAGTGAGTAAAGGGGCTCTTCTGTCTCAATGCCTAGGGAAGAAGAGAGCTAAATATATAATTATAAAAATTAGGCTTAAGTTTAGGAACAGTTTGAAATGCCAACTAGAGCCAGAATAGTATAGATATAAGGCCCCTGGACATGGAATCGAAGACAGGCTTACCTTCATCACATACAGGTACGTGACTCTCTCTGAGCCTCTCAATTTCTTTATACGTATAGTGGGATAATGTCTCTTTTTATACTTCACAGGATTGTTATTGAAACCAAATAGGATTATAAGTGTAGAAGAACACACACAGACTCTCTCTCTGCACATATATATCTATATCTATATATATCTCTCTCTCTGCACATATGTATCTATATATACATATGTAGATACATATATATATCTATACATATATAGATACATATATATACATATATAGATCTATATATCTCTCTCTCTGCACATATATATCTATATCTATATATATACATATATACATATATATACGTGTATCTATAGATATAGATATAGAATATAGTATATATATAGTGTATATATATATATACATATATATACATATACACATATATATAGTGTATATATATATAGTGTATATATATCTATATATCTATGTATACATATATACATATACATATATGTATATATATACATATATACACAGATATATAGATATACATATATGTATATATGTATACATAGATATATATAGATATATATACACGTGTATATATACGTATATATATACGTGTATATACATAGATATATACATATATATATACGTGTATATACATAGATATATACATATATATATATATATATATATACACACACACACACACACACACATACATATATAATCTAACATGGGGCTTTCATAATGTTTCAAGAGAAGTCCAGGAAGATCTGGAGGAGTCAGTCCATAGTCAGATCTGTGTTTCCTGCTTCCCAGACACCAGCCCTACTTTCATCTACTTCATATGCTGTTGACACATACAATTTTATTTTATGGATTTTAAAGGTTAGGCCGCTAAGGACAGAGTTTGAAATGTGCAGATAACAGGTATTCATGTTCTTGGATCACGATAATGGCAACTGCATTGTGTTTACCGCTACCCAGAAAGCATTGAAAGCATCGAAGGAAGGGGCAAGGATGTTCCTGTGAGATGAGCCAGGTAACTATATTGTAATACTTTTCCGATGTTTTAGTCTCAAGACTTGTTTATACCCTTAAAAATTATTCACGACCTCAAGAGTTTCCTTAGAAAAATCCCCAAAACACAAGAGTCCACAAGCACACGTATTCCATTAGCCGCCAGTGTGATGATGTCATCACATGCCATGTCGCCTCTGGGAAGTCCACTGAACACTCATGAGACAATCAGTGTGGACAAAAAAAAAAAAAAAAAGGCTTAGTATTATTACGAAAATAAGTCCTACCCCCATGAGGCCCCCAAAAGAGTCTTAGGACCCCCAGGGAACCTGAGACCACACTTTGAGAACCACTGACCTGTTATTTTGAAGGAAACACAAAGGTACTGAATTATACATTAAGTCAGGTGTGTAGTTTTTCCATATCTGCTTCAAGCTCGAAGGACATGGGAATCATGAATGAGATTTACTTAAAGGAGAGTTCATAAAATATTTTCAATACTATCTTCACTCTTTCAACCTGCGTTTTAAGATCTTGAAAAAAGTCATGTTGGGCTGCTTTCACTGAAAGCATGGTAGCCACTCTTCTTTCTCATGAAGCAAAAATCCACCACAGACTTCAGTTAAAATGGAATTGGGACCGCTCATTTAGCCATTGATAAAATATTTTAATTTGATTCCTTTTGGGGTGGGGCTATGTGTATTCTGAAAAATTAGTCTCTGCCAGTGAATGAAATGAAATTTCAGAAAGCTAGAGGTGGAGGGCATCTTCACCCGGATGTACACACCTTCCTTTAATGGAGTGGCTCCATTTTAAGTTGTCTTGAGCCTGGCATCGTAGTATTAGACTTCTGTAAACAACTCATTGTAGTGCTTACTTAACATTTCAACAATACGTTTTCATTGGGCACAATTGGTTCCTTTTGTCTTAAATTTTTTTTTAAGCTATCTGCCCCTTTATAAGCAAAGACAAAAGCTTGTCAGTCCCCAAATGCACTTTCTGTGCTTCACTTTGAGGACTTGTGTAGCCTGAATAGTTTTTAGTCCCTCCCAACAGCTGCTCTGTGTTTTTACATCTCTCAAGAGGGGTTAATTCTTTACAGCTGTATCCTGCCTTCCAAGAATCTCACATGTGCAAATTATTAATCTTTTTCTATTGCTACAGTAACTCCCCAGGCCATAAACACCCCCTACCTAAAACTGGCCCTTTTCCAAGATAAACTTTGGTATTCTTTCCCTGAAAAGATAATTTGGTCTCCTTAGGCTTACATTGTTACTTAGAACAATTGTTAAGATATAGAAACTTACAAACAATTATTTAGAAATAGTAATTTAATCTTCAAGTTTAAACCTCTATCCGTTGTTGCATAATTTGAGTCTGAAGTTTATATTTCACTTACTTAAAAAATCAGGCTGCTTATACTTTTCACAAATATATATTTCGGTATTTTTAAATTTTGGCATTATGCTAGTTAATATCAAATAGGATTTTTTAAAATAAAAAAATATAGTGTGGAGCCTTTCCTTTAGGTTAAGCAAATTACATTTTCAAATGTGATCTGCATATATTCATACTTGTGATGTATATCATATGTATGCATGCAGTTTATATCAACGTTTATTTGTAAAGGAGAAAAGAAGCTTCAAATATTACGGTAAGACAATTTATATGAATATGCAAATATGTTGGATAGTTGTAGCCCAGCTTTTCAATTTTAATATAAAATATACTACTTTATTGTAGATTTTTATATCCTCAGGACTCCTCATAAGATGGCCACACCTTGGTCATTTCTCTCTGCCTCCATGATCTACGCTTTGATTTCTTCCCCATTTCTTAGCTACTGGTTGAATACTCTTCAGACACCTCCAGCCTTCAAAATAAATGATTTATTTTAAAAGTTAGATAAGTCATAATAAAGCATTAAGAAATTCTAGGAATTGCATTTCTCAGTGATGACATGCCTCTAGTGGTGTTCTGTGGCACAAGGCAGGGGGACCAGTGATTTTTACCACCTGACAAGTGCAATAATCCCCCAGAACTGCAAGGCCTGAAGCATCTTATTGCTGTTATGAAACAGAATTTATAAATAAAAATAAGGAAAACAGCCAGAGCCATGCACTTGCTGGGCTTCACTGACATTGATATGACAGCCAATCAGAAATTTCCATTTATGCCATGATGGCCAAACCAATAATTTTAGCAATAAAGCCTCTTCCGAGAAGTATTAAAATGGTTTGCCTCTAATATGTATTTAAACACAAAGGAAGTTTAAAGGTAGGTTCATTATAATTCAGACACACAATCATTTTAATATATACAGAAAACCTCCCTGTAGACCAATTAAAAGGAGCTTCCAAACAATACTGACTCTTAATTCACATAATATTAGAACTCAAGCAAGTTACATTTCAACATTTTTAGATAAGCTGTATAAGAGTCGGGAAAAAAAGGGATTAGGACAATAGTGAGATTTGAATTGCAGTTTGTATTATTTCAACTGCATTTTAACGGCCTTTATGACTAAAGGAGGGAATAAGAATGCAGAAGGAACAAACTTGTGTAGATTATTTTTTCATTACATGCATTATTCCAGTTTAAAAATGTCAGTCGCTTGTCATGTTAACCAAGAATGCATTCACTACTGTACATATCTAAAGCTGGAGTTAAACTGAGAATTTTGCAAAGGACAGATACAAAGAAGTGATTTTTCCTTCTCTCTGTATATAAAAATAGAACTTTCAGAAATGTCATGGCTGACACATTTAGCTGCTGGACATTGAAAATCCTCTTTCTGACTCACAACCTGTGACTGGAACTCTGTCAGAGTAATCAAGAGATGTTATACTATAGAGCACGACAGTAGGGGAGGCTTGGCTACTTGGCCTTGTTTTTAAAGTGAAAGATTTGAATTTGGATCATAACATAAATAAGTGTTTCTTACATCTCTCATCTTCCAAATACACAAAAAAAGAATTAATTGTGTAAGGTATTTGTGCAGCTGATTATCTAAGTTAACCATTTAGCCTCTCTAATTTAGTATTTTATGAGTGTGTGGACTACTGAAGTAGGAATATGCTAAGAGATAAACATGACTGAATAAACACCTACAGCATGCTGGATTATTTTTCTAAATCGTGTTGCAATAAATGATGATCATCGAAGAATACAGTGAACCTTCAAAAAATACAACCACAATTCAGAAATCGAAAGGCAATTCTTGTATAATATTTATCTCCTTTTGATCTCATATGTAATTAGAGACCCTCTTTTTTCAAGAGAGATCAAGAGAATTGTGACATACGTTACGATATGGTTTCCCCCAGTACTCTATAAAAATTAAAGAAGGCTGGGTTTTCAGCTTTTTATTATGTCTGTGAGTGTTTTCGCTACTGCATACTTTAAGAAAGACTTTTATTATGATTGTCGATTTTGTGAAAACAGAATATGGCTGAATAAACATTAATGTAAACGTCCAGATTAGAAAAGTTCTCAGTAAGTATTCAAAATTCTTCCTGGGATTTAATTTTTTTTTTAATTTTTTTTTTAACGTTTATTTATTTTTGAGACAGAGAGAGACAGAGCATGAACAGGGGAGGAGCAGAGAGAGAGGGAGACACAGAATCTGAAACAGGCTCCAGGCTCTGAGCTGTCAGCACAGAGCCCGACGCGGGGCTCGAACTCACGGACCGTGAGATCATGACCTGAGCCGAAGTCGGACGCTTAACCGACCGAGCCACCCAGGCGCCCCCTGGGATTTTAAAATTACCATATGGCGTGTCTAGGCTTTCCCTCACTTTTTGGAAATGGCAACATTTAACTGTTCAAGATTTATGAATGACTATAATATATTTTGGCCCACTGGGGTAACTGATTATGATACTACTATGATTTAGGGGAAGATATTCTAATTTTTGATTGGTAATTGATCTGGGGTCCCAATGTTATATATTTATACTTATTTGAAAGGGTAGCTTTAACAAAACTATAGAACCTCATCATATTTCTGCAAATGAAACAGAAGTAGGTTCGTTCTCTCCCATGTCTCTTTCTCTCAAGCCTGGTTGACTAAAGGCCAAGCTAGGAAGTAGACGTTTGTCTGGTGGCATGGAAAGAACTGTGGCTTTTGAGTTCGATTCCAATTCTGCTTCTGACAGTTACCAGCTGTGTGACGTTGGATAAGTTACTTAATCTTTATGAACCTAAGTTTTCTCATCCTTCTAATGGGGAAGCTCAAGCTGTGACGTTTAACAAATCAGGAAATAGCATGAGGCTTAGCAGTGGCAGGCCTTGAAGAACACACTTGAGGAAACCACTTACTCTTTCCTTTCTTGAAGGCATTCAGAATTTACTTTTTGCCCTTCCTCGCCCAAATTTGAAGTGCCTTATTTTCCCTGTGTCCACATTTCCTTGGGATCTATCTTATGCTTTGCTTCTTACTTCAAGTTCACCCAAATGAGCCATACCCCATGCTCCAATTGTCCTCAAATGTATCTGTCTGCTAGAGCATGATGACCCTCTTACCCATTCTCTCTGGTTTTAATCTTTTTTAAGTAGAAGCTTACCATTCTAGGAACGAACAGGATAGTGTATTCTTATATATTATATAGAATGTATTCTGATAAACTTAAAGAATCACAGAATCTTCAAACTTGAAGCGACCTACTAAATTAGAGATAACAAAATCAACTCCCTTCAGGGCTAGGCAGACACAGTAAATGAATGAAACGGGCTGGGTGAGAGTATATATGCATGCTCAATACAGAAGAGTAGAATGGGAGCCAACTAGAAGTAGCTTGCATCTGTAGAGGGCAGTCACTACCCAGCTCAAGCTGAGTGTTGTGGACATTTTGGCACAGTTTTGAGCCAGTTTTTCGATTTTTTCAAGACAAAAAAGCAAGTCCAGATTTTTATGTGACATATTTTAATTAACAATTTTGTTGATATTGTCGTTTAAAAATACTGGTCTAAACCAAACATATCTAATGGCCGGATCCAGACAAGTGGTCATTTTAGGACCTTTGTTAAATCATCTGACTCTAATAACCTAATGTGTAGATGAAGACACTGAAACCCAGAGAGTCAAGTTACTTTCCCAAGGTTAGTTAGTGGCAAAACAAGGAAAAGAACCCAGGTTTCCAGACCCATGTTTTAAGAATGCCACCTTTACCCACTTTGCCTCTTTGTTCTTTCCGACACACAGATGATGTTTTGAAGTATATTATTTTCTTAGGGTCACAGGCACAGTACATAACAATATTCTTTCCTTACACTACAGAATCATCTAGTCCCTAAATCTCCCAAGTGACGTGCGTGTCTAAAGTATTTTGATCAAGAGACTATTACTTTAATATTTGAACAGATTGTATAGCATCTCCAAATATATGAGTTTACCTCCCCACCAACCTTTACCACTCTCTGGAGTTATTTATACTTTGGAATTATTTGCCTTGAGTCTATTATTATGTTTCTAATGGAAGTTTAATATTTTAGGAAAACTTAGGACAATTTGATATTTTGCAGTATTCAAATACATAATTTAACTTTTTAGAATTAACTTGAAATGCTTCAGATTAGCACATGTATATGTATAATTCACTTGATCAAGTTTAGACTTTTAGGAATCAAAGATTAATAAGTATGGACATATTCCTTTGGGGGAACATCCGCGTGTCATTCCTGTGTTATAAAAATGACAGAGAGCTCCTTTGTTGATTTGTGTATAGAGGTTTCTGTATTCAGGGGCTCCCTAGGCTCTAAAAGCTGATTAGCAATTTGTGAACACAGTGAGGTAATTTTGGCATTTTTACCTTAGAGTAAATTATAACTCAAGTTTAAAATTCTAGTGGGCAAACTTATTTTATTATTATACCTAGCTGGGTAACCGTTGCTAAATTTGAATCCTCTTGAGGCTTCTCATTTGGATATTTGAATTTTAATGTGGCACACATACATTCTCCACACTAAATTCAAACCCACCCTGACCACGTACTAATTGAACAGAACTGTCCATTCCAATTGTGGGTAATGGAGATTAGGGTGCTTACAAATACAGTCCATTGATTAGGTTACATGGTATAATTTCAGGGCTGTGAAAAATTCCTACCTCTGGTTTTGCTCTTCCCTTGGGGTGCCCAGTCTTCTCTGTGACCCCAACTTGCTTCAAGATTTTTAAATTTGCTGCTAACTAAGGTGGATGCATTTCCTGACCTTGCTATGGGAATAGAACATAAGTCCCTCAAGTGCTGTAGGAACTAATTAATATGCATATTATTCCAGGAAAGAATCATTATTTCATGGATATCTTTGTGAGAGTATTTGCCATAATGGTTAATTACTAAGGCCATGCCCACTGCTAATACAGAAAGAGATTCTTTATTTAGATATGATATTTTTGTTTTATAACTTAATGTACTTCATATAAATTTGTGACTATGTAAGGGTGAATATTGGGAGTTTTTATACCACTCTTAAATTCCTTTCTAAGATTGATAAGCGATATGTCAAAAACAGGATCAGAAATTATCAAACTTCCCAAAGACTTTTGGGAATTTAGAAATTTACATGGGGTTAAGGTGATAATTGCAGAAAACAATTGTAGTCATTTTACTTAATTTAATGACACAGATACCTGTTGGGTGATTTTGAAGAGTGAAACACCACACTGTAACAGGTACAAGAAATAGCATGATTAAGAAAGCATGGTCTCTCTTTGAAATTTCCTCCCTCTATTGGCCTTATTCACCCTCATTGGGAGCTTTATTGCTGATGGCATAGGCCAACCAGGAACTGACAAGCATGAGAGAACCCAGCATACTCAGAAAAGGCTACAGATAGTGAGGAGGTGGTTTTCCAGGCAAAGCAGCCAGTGTCAGGATGCAGCTGTGGATGAACGCAAGGTTAGACCTTCAGTTCAAGAATGGGACTAGGCCTTAGACATTAATTGATCTGTGGCAGGTTTCTGCGGCAAGGAAACTGGAGTAGAACAAGAAAAAAAGACTGAATTACTAGACTTGCTATAGAAAATGGAAATCTAGCCAGAGACAAGTCAAACACCCAGTGTCTTGATTTGAAAACTGTCTCAACTTTGTCCCCAACCCACCCACAGGGTGGAAGCCATATTGGCTCAAGGTGTTTGAATCCTCAGTCTAGTCACTGGGTGATTACTAATGAATACATGCAGGCAATCCATTGGACACCAGGCTAAAAATTAAAATTATAATACAAAAATACAAAATAAAGACATGAGCAGCTGCACGCTATGGGGAAAACAGATTCTGTAGATTAATTCTTCACGAACTGAAACAAAAAAACAAAATAACAAAAAGAAAAGAAAAACATCCAGAAGTATAGTCCTTGGGGGAAAAAAATGCTTCATAATCCAGAATTGCTACAATATATAATCTAAAATATCTACTTTTAACAATATAAACCAACCAACCATCCAACCAACCATTCAGAGAAACAGGAAGGCATGGTCCACATTTAGGAAAAATGAAACAAAACAACAAAAAACAGTGAATAGACTGTCTCCAAGGGGGGCTTAGAACTTTAATTAATCAGATAAAGATTTCAAAGCAACTATTGTGAATATTTCAAATAGTTAAAGAAAACCTTGCTTAAAAATTTGAAGGAAAGTATTATGGTAACTCATGACACAGGAAATCTTAATAAAGAAATAGAAATTATTAAAAAGGAAAAAATGGGAGTTCTAGAGTTGAAAAGTACAGTAATAAAAAAGGACAAAAATCCACTAGATGAACTCAATAGCAGATATAAGATAAACAGGATAAGATGGCAGAAGAAAGGATCAGTGAACTTGAAAACAGAGCAACAGAAGATAGACTGATCAATAGAAATAATCCAAAGAAGAAAATACAGGAAAATAATTGAAGAAAAGTGAATAGTATCTGAGATACCTGTGGGACAGTATCCCATGTGCCAACATATGTACGATGAAAGTCTAATAAAGAGAGGAAGGAAAGGGGCAGAAAACATATTTGAACAATAATGACCAAATCCATCTCAAATTTGATAAACAATAGATTCAAGAATCTAAGTGAATTTCAATCAGGAAAAAGACAAGAGATTTATGCCCCAGACCCATCACAGTCAAACATTGAAACCCATTACCAAAGAGAAAGTTTTGAAAGTATATACAAGAACAAAAGTAAGATTAGTGGCTCATTTCTTATCAGAAACACTGGAGGTGAAAGGTAAGTATAGTGACAGAGAGAGAGAGAGAGAGAGAGAGAGAGAGCGTGCTAGAGTTTTCTGCCAGTAGAACTATCTTAGAAGAAAAACTAAAGGAAATTCTTCAGGCAAAAGGAAATCATACTGGACAGTAACTTGAATCCGTAGGAAGACATAAGGAGTGTTAGAAAATATGGGAAAATGCAAAAAAAAAAAATTGTATAAGTATGTGTTTTCTCTCTTCTTGTTTTAATTTCTCTAAAAGATATGATTGTATAAAGCAATAGTTATAACACTCTATTGTTGGGTTTGTAATACATTTGATATATATATGAGAATAATAGCAAAAGAGAGGTGGGAGGGAACGAAACTCTCCTGGTACAAGTTGCTGTATTTTAATGGAAGCCCGTGTTAAAATAGATTTTGATAGTTTAGCTGCAAGTTGTAATTCTTAGCAGAACCACTAAGAAAATATCTTTAAAACTGTTTAAAATATCAACAGAGGAATTATAACACTAAAATATATTTAACACAAAAGGCAGAACTGTATGAAAAGAAGAATGAAAAGACATGACATTAATAAAAAAACAAATAGCAAAGTGATAAATATAAATCCAATCACATCACTAATTACATTAAAGGGGAACGGATTAAACATTGCGGTCAAAGTAAGAGATTGTCAAACTGAATTATAATGCAAGGATCAACTATATGCTCTCTATATAAGACACTCATTTTAAATACAAAGATACAAGTATGTTGAAAGTAAAAAGATGGAAAAAGATATATTATGTGAACCATAATCATAACAGGGATGGAGTAGCTATCTTAATATTGAAAAAAATCAAATTTAAGAAAATAAATATAAGAAACAAGAAGAAACATTTTATAATAATAAAAGGGTCAATATCAGAAGGGTCAATAACAATCATAAGTGTAAACACATCTTGCAAGAGAGATTAAATACATTAAGCAGAATCTGACAGAATTGGAAGAGAGAAAAAATAATTGAAAAATTATGATTGGAAAAAAAATTATGTTCGGAGATTTTAACTTGCTGTTAAGTTCTCCAACTGGTTTCAAAAAAATGATAGAACTGGACAGAAAATCAGCAAGAATAAGAAAGACTTGAATACTTCTATCCATCTAACTATCCTAACTGAAAATTTTTAAATGCCTCATCCAACAGAGCAGAAAACACATTCTTTTTCAAATGCACGCATAATTTCTTCTAAGCCATATACTAGATCATAAAACAAATCTCAATATAGTTAAAAGATTGATTTTATGCGAAGTATGTTTTCTGACCACAATGAAATTAAGTAAGAAATCAGTAACAAAAAGAATTTTGGAAAAATTCCAAATATTTGGAAATTAAGCAACACATTTCTCAATGATTCATGGACAGAAGAAGAAATAGAAGGAAATTTAGAAAATATTCCTAATAAAAATGGAAACATAGCATATCACAATATATAGAGCACAGCTAAAGCAGCTCTTAGAGGAAAATACATAGTTTCAAATTTCTGTTCAGTTGACCCTTGCACAACACAGGTTTGAACTGTGTAAGTCCACTAATATGTAGATTTTTGTTGATATTTGTAACAATTTGAAAAACTTGGAGGGGAACTGCATCACCTGGAAATAACAAAAGATTAAGAAAAAAGTATGTCATGGATGCATAAAATATATGTAGATCCTAGCATGTTTTTTTATCACTTACTACCATAAAATATACAAAACCTATTATAAAAATTAAAAATTTATCAAAACTTATGCACATAAACACTGACTGTACTTGATGCCATTTATAGCCAAAATAAATGTAAACAAATATAAAGATGCAGTATTGCATTATAAATGTATAGAATTAGCTCTAGTCCAGGCTGTACTACTATAACAATTTCATAGCCACCTCCTGTTGCAATTGGTGTGATGTTCAAGTGTTGTATTCACTTAAAATGCCCATGTGATACTGATCATCTCCACGTGAGCAGTTTGTCCCTCCAGTAAACTGCATATGGCAGTAAAGAGTGATCTCTTGTGGTTCCCACTATTAGTAGTTAAGTTTTGGGGGGAATCAAAAGTTATAAGTGGGTTTTCAACTGCATGGTGCAGTAACCCAGCATTGTTCAAGGGTCAACTGTATTGTTAAGAAGAAGCGTCTCACATCAATAACCTAAGCTCCACCTTAGAGATAGGAGAGTAAACTGATTCCAAGGCAAGCATTAGAAAGAAAACAATAAAGACAAGAATGGACATCAGTGAGAAAAATAAAAAACAGAAAATTAAGAAAAAAAATCAGTGAAATCAAAAGTTAGTTATTTGAAAAGTTTAACCAAATTGATACATCTCTAGGTAGACTGACTAAGAAAAAAAGGTAGGGGACCCAAATTAGCTAAATCAGGAAAGAAAGAGGGGATATAGCTACGAATCCTAGAGACATTAAAATGATTACAAGAGAATATTATGAATAACTTCATTTCATTTTTAGAAATTGGCAAGCTGATTCGAAACTTTATGTGGAAATTCAAAGGACCTAAGAAAGCCAAAACCATTTTGAGAAAGAAAAACAAAATTGGAAGCCTTATATTATCTAATTTCAAACCTTATTATAGAGCTACCATAGTCAAGGTAGTGTGGTATTGCTATAACATCAATGAAACAATAGAAGAGAATTGGACGTCTTTTATATTTATGGTCAATTGATTGTCAACAAAGTGGGCAATGCAATTTAACGGGAAAATTAAAGTCTTTTTAAGAAATGGTGGAGAGAAAATTGAATATCCATATTTAAAATAAATGAACTTAGACCATTACCTCACACTATATGTCGAAATGAACTCAAAACGGATCATAGACATAAATGTAATACATAAAACTATAAAACTCTGACCGCAACCCAAGGATAAAACCTTGATGAGCTTTAAGTAAAGATTTCCTAGATAAGTTACCAAATACCAGATTTATAATAGAAAGAAATGATGAATTAAACTTCATCAAAATGTAAAACTTTGGCTAGGAACTTTAGATGGGGAAAAACTACTTCCAAATCATATATCTGATAAAGGTCTTATATCCTAGATTTGCCAAAAAAATTCTTATAACTCTGCAAGAAGACAATACAATTAAAACGTAGGTGTGGTAACCGGCCTCCAGATAGCCTCCAATGACTTGTTGTTTTTTGATGTTCCTTTGTGTGGTGCCCTCCCACATCATATCACAGGTGCACCGTGTGACCAATAGGCTGCAGCAGGAGTGATATGTCACGTCTAAGGCTAAGTCATAAAAACCATTGAGGCTTGTGCCTTGCTCTCACCATTGCACCAATCATTCTCAAGCTGTCCTGTCATGAGGAGTTTCAGTTAACAGCTTTGTGAATGAGACACCTCGGAAGTGGATCCTTCAGCCCCAGTCAAGCCTTTGGGTGATTGACATCTTAATTGCAGTCTCATGAGAGACATAGAGCCACAAACACTAAGCTAAGCACCCTCTACATTTTTGACCTTCAGAAACTATGTGAGATAATGGTTTTGTCGGTGGTGTTTTAAAGTCACTAAGTTTGGAACAATTTGTTTTGTCTTTTTTAATCTTTTTTTTTTGTTTTCTTTTCTTTCTTTCTTTTTTTTTTTTTTTAACTGAAGTAATTGATAACTAACACAATGGACAAAAGATTTGAATGGAAAGTTTACCAGAGAAAATCTATGAATGGCTAATTACTACATGAAAAAATACTCAACCTCATTAGTCATTAGAGAAATGAAAATTAAATACACAATGTGACACACTACAAACACACTAGAATAATTATAATAAAAATATGGACAATACCAAGTATTGGTGAATGTGTGGCAAAATGGAAACCCTCACACACTGCTGGTGGGAATGTAAAGTAAAAAAAAAATTAGTACAAAATTAAGCATAAACTTACAATACAATCCAGCAATTTTATTCTTAGATATCTACCTAAGAGAAATGAGAACATGTATCCACAAAACACTTATGTATGATTATTCATAGCAACATTATTCATAATGCCTCCCAAACTCGAGATAATCCATACATCCATTGATTGATGAATGAATAAACAAAATGTAGAATATCCATAAACAAAATACGGTGTATCCATACAACGAAGCATTTTTCAGTAATAAAAAGGCACAAACAACTGATGCATGCTATAACATGGATGAGCCTCAAAAACATTATGCTAAGTGAAAGAAGCCAGACACAAAAGGTCACGTAGTATACTTATTTAATTTATATAATATTTTCAGAAGAATTAAATTTGTAGAGACAAAAAAGCAAAGCACTGGTTGCCTGGGGGTGAGAGTGAGGATTGATAGGAGGGAACTTTGGGGGTAAGGAAAATTTTCTACCACTTGATTGTTGTGACGGTTGCACACCTCTACACACCTATTTATGAGGAAATTTGAAAGACCTAGAATAGTCAAAACAATTTTGAAAAACAGAAAGAAAAAGTTGGAAGCTTTATCGTATCCAGTTTTGAGTTTATTGTAAAACTAACAGAATCAAAAGTGTGGTAGGTTGCCTGCCTGGCTCAGCTGAAAGAGCACACAACTCTTGATCTTGGGGTCATGCGTTCAAGCCCCATGTCGGGCGTAGAGTTTACTTTAAAAAAAAAAGATGGCGTCGTATTGGTATAAAATATATACACTTACAGTGATTTATATACCTGTAATAGGTGAATTTTACAGTATATGAATTATACCTCGCTAAAGCTGTTAACAAAAAATGTGAAAGAGGTACAGAGTACTATGACAGAAGGAGAACCTAATTCCAAATGAAGGCACCTGGGGAAAAAAACGAATGTGCAGAAACTGAGGTAGAACTCAAAGGTGAATTTGTGGTGGGGCTTAAAGGGAAAAGTAGTTCTGGTCTGCAGAAAGATTAAAGATGCAAGGCTGTGGAATAAGCTGTGTTTTGACAGGATTAGGAGCCTAGTGTCTATCGTAGTGAATGTGTCACATTAAGAGTAGATGTGGAATGACCTTTATTCTATAGGCCATGGGAAAACTAACTTCATAATCTCCAATCCTGACCTCTCCTTTACACTTCAGACTGAAAAATCTATTTGCAAGATATCACCACCTGGATGTCCCCACACATCTTAAATTAAACGTGCTCTAATTTTTTGCTAATTCCTTCTCATGTTCTCTTTCTGTTGATGACTATACCATCCACCCATTTGCTCAAGATAGAATCTTAACTATTCTTAAATGTTTATTTTGAGAGAGAGCATGAGTAGGGGAGGGAGAGAGAGAGAGAGGGAGGAAGGGACAGAGGATCCAAGAAAGGTTCTGCACTGACAACACTGTGCCTGACACAGGGCTTGAACTCAGGAACCGTGAGATCATGACCTGGGCCAAAGTCAGCCACTCAACTGACTGGGTGACTGAGCCACCCAGATGCCCCCGAAACTTAACTATTCTTAATGTTTCAGTGCTTGCTTCTCCATATAAGATCCGTCAACAAATTTTATTACTTCATTTTGCTTCCTACATTTTTCTCTGGTCTTTATTTCTTTACCGCTATACCTCCACTATCTTGGATCAGACTTTAATCTTCTCCTTGGAGTATTGAAGTTATCTTCAAGGTAGTTCCCTTGTTTCTAGTCTTGCCCTATTTAAGCATACAACATAATTTTCAGTGATTAATTTGAAATTCAGATCTGATCATGTCGTTCCTTGATTAGAACCCTTCAGGGGCTTCAGCTTCTCATCACCTAATGGAAAAAGTTTAAGGTATTCCACCAGACTTTTCACTTCTGACCCATGCCTTTTAAACTTTATCCTGTGACCTCTTCAGATGGTCTTACCAGTCCTTGCTGTTTTCTAACCTATCTCACCTTTATGCTTTCCCAGTCCTCCTATATCCACCCAATTATCTTCACTTATAAGGCCCAACTCAGTACCTCCAAGAAGCTCTCTTTGAATTCTAACTCCTTTGTGCCAGGTTAGATGGTCTTATTGCCAAGCTGGGCACTTTTTTTCCCCTCATAGTTTGTCCCGTATTGCATGACATTGAACAGTTTATGTCTTTCTCTCCAAGTTGTGAGTACCCTGAAAATAAGGCTTGCATATTTCTCACATCTGTAATCAAACAGTCTCTCACTATATCTGTCACACAGGAGACACACAAAACATATTTACTGAGTGAAAATAGGGGATTCTGGTGACGTAGAGAATGGATTGGAGAGGGAAAAAGCTTGAGGAAATGGCGTCATCTTTAAAATGGTTCAGGTGAGAGTTAATGAGACTATATATATATTTTTTAATTTTAGCATTCAAAGAAGACATGTTTTATGAAACTTTAAGAGTAGATTAATTTTAAGCGCTCTTAAACGTCATAAGAAAAGACTCAGCAGTACAAGATACAAAGTAAGCTTCATAGTGTGCCACAGAAAATGGTAGATGTGAATCTGAAGCGTGTCACCGTGCTTTGTTCCGAGCTAAAGATGCCAAGCCATCTCTCTCTCAGGTGCCAAATATTACTGATTACTGGCGGCTACCAAGAGTGCTGTGTTTAGAAGGACTTTAAAACCAGATCCCAGTTCCGTAGAGGAAATTACCACAATCAATTATTAATGTCTGTCATGGTTACAGAAAGGTAGGGTGACTCCGTGAAATTAAAGGATTTCCCAAACCTGTAATTGGCCCTATTCTGCACTAAATGAATGACTTGAATACATAAATGACAGGCTTATCTAAATTGTAGATAACACAAAACTAGGAAGACCACAAATATGCCGGGCAGCAGTCACGTCAAAATGAATTTATAGTTGGCAACATTGCTCTACCGAAATTAAATGCAGCTGGATTAAACGTACAATCCTATACTTGGATCAGAAAAATCTTCCTGGATGTTAGAAGATAAAAATACTTAAGAATGTGATTTCACAGCAAACACAGTAAGAGTAAAAAGCATGTTGAGGTAAGAAACACAATGTCCTAAGGGAGGTAACAGTTCCTGTTTACTCTGTGATGACCTAACTTCACGGGGCATTTGTCCTTAAATTTTGGCATTCACTTTAAAAGGAACTTTGAGGGGCACTTGGCTGGCTCAGTCAGTAGAGTATGTGACTCTTGATCTTGGGGTTGTGAGTTTAAGCCCCATGTAGACTGTAGAGCTTACTGAAAAAATAATAATAATAAAATAAATGAAAGAAATTTTGAGAGAAAACATGAAATTATATTATATTGTAAAAGTTAAATGAAGTTGAGTGAAAAACGGAACATTATGTGGAAGATAATGTTATCTTCCTACATCTAAATTCTAGAGCAACATTGGACACATGGACAGGCAAAAGAAAAGGAGGCTGGGAGTTAATCCCAAGGATTAGAGGAGTCTAAAAATAAAATTGGCTGCACTGAAATAGCATCAATGGAGGTGCTTTCTATAAACCAGAGAGAAATTTGCCAGGAATACATTATATTACTGGTTTCTGTCCAGAACTAATACCAAGGTTTACATGTTCCACCGGCTGATTGAATTTTTCACGAGTACAACTATATTGCAGAGAATTGGGGAGACGAGGTGCTGGAGATCTGATCCTGATTTTGCCACTAACAAACAGCAACGAGGGTGATCCTTCTAAACATAAATTAGATCATATCATATCTCTGCTCAAACTTTTCAACTAGTTCTCATTTTTTCCATAGGAAAATTCAAAACTTTTCAATACCTTCCAGGTACTCACACTGACTTCTGGACTATTCCTCAAGTATCCCAGACACATCCTGACTGCAGGGTTTTTGTTCTACCTGAGCGTTGCTTAAACGTTTTAGTGTTTTATAACATTTCCAAATGCATGGCTGAAACTTGGCATTTTATTTTATTTTATTTTTTTAACGTTTATTTATTTTTGAGACAGAGAGAGACAGAGCATGAACGGGGGAGGGTCAGAGAGAGAGAGAGAGGGAGACACAGAATCTGAAACAGGCTCCAGGCTCTGAGCTGTCAGCACAGAGCCCGACGCGGGGCTCGAACTCACGGACCGCGAGATCATGACCTGAGCCGAAGTCGGCCGCTCAACCGACTGAGCCACCCAGGCACCCCTGAAACTTGGCATTTTAGATGCATGGTTTTTCTTGAAGTGTTGGATGAGTTGATAACAATGACACCATCAGCCAAAGCTGCACAATTTAGCGCTTCTTCCTTTTGAACAGGACATGTGTTTTCCAGCTCACCACAGGTCCCAACAAGGCAGAAACACTCATTTATTATTAGCTCTATCCCAAAAGAACACAAGGCTGGTGCATTAGCAGCCCTCCTCAAATTTTAGTGTGTGTAGAATCATCTGTAGAACTTGTTAGAATCAAAATTACTGGGCCAACCTCGGATATTCCGGTGTAAGGAAGTTAGGGTTGGGGCCCCCAAATTCACATCTCTAACAAGCTCCCAGGTACTGAAGCTGTGGTCTGAGAACTAAACTTCATGTGGCACTATAGTGAAACATTTTCATTTATAGTAGTTTTTTTTTCTTCCCCGACATATTTCGTTTTAAAATTAATAACCACGAAACAGTGTTTTTAAAACATTACTGCTGAATCCTAATTATTGCTGTATTTTATTGTGTACAAATGGTGGCAATTAAGCTGTTTAGTCTCCTTATGTCTTCAGGTCTTGGATTTTTGGCTCTTTACTCCCCCGGGGTGCTTAAGCTGTCTTTTGATTTTGCCTTGAGTTACAGTGTTTTGAATTGGTCATCCAGAATGAACTAAATAGGTATTAGCATTTCAAGAGCAACTTACATCTATGTTATTTTGAAAATGCCATCTGGTACCAAATATTAATAACTTCATAATAACGGAGAAACCAACACTCATGACTGGGAGGGGATAATCATCATCAAATAGTATTTTCTGGCACACATGAGGCCCGTCTTTTTTTTTTTTTTTTTTCTATGCTTTGTCATGTTTATTTATTTATTTTTTATTTGTTTTTTATTTTAAAAAATTTTTTTTCAACATATGAAATTTATTGTCAAATTGGTTTCCATACAACACCCAGTGCTCATCCCAAAAGGTGCCCTCCTCAATACCCATCACCCACTCTTCCCTCCCTCCCACCCCCCATCAACCCTCAGTTTGTTCTCAGTTTTTAAGAGTCTCTTATGCTTTGGCTCTCTCCCACTCTAACCTCTTTTTTTTTTTCCTTCCCCTCCCCCATCATCTTCTGTTAAGTTTCTCAGGATCCACATAAGAGTGAAACCATATGGTATCTGTCTTTCTCTGTATAGCTTATTTCACTTAGCATCACACACTCCAGTTCCATCCACGTTGCTACAAAGGGCCATATTTCATTCTTTCTCATTGCCACGTAGTACTCCATTGTGTATATAAACCACAATTTCTTTATCCATTCATCAGTTGATGGACATTTCGGCTCTTTCCATAATTTGGCTATTGTTGAGAGTGCTGCTATAAACATTGGGGTACAAGTGCCCCTATGCTTCAGCACTCCTGTATCCCTTGGGTAAATTCCTAGCAGTGCTATTGCTGGGTCATAGGGTAGATCTATTTTTAATTTTTTGAGGAACCTCCACACTGTTTTCCAGAGCGGCTGCACCAGTTTGCATTCCTACCAACAGTGCAAGAGGGTTCTCGTTTCTCCACATCCTCTCCAGCATCTATCGTCTCCTGATTTGTTCATTTTGGCCACTCTGACTGGTGTGAGGTGATATCTGAGTGTGGTTTTGATTTGTATTTCCTTGATGAGGAGCGACGTTTCATGTGCCTGTTGGCCATCTGGATGTCTTCTTTAGAGAAGTGTCTATTCATGTTTTCTGCCCATTTCTTCACTGGGTTATTTGTTTTTCGGGTGTGGAGTTTGGTGAGCTCTTTATAGATTCTGGATACTAGCCCTTTGTCCAATATGTCATTTGCAAATATCTTTTCCCATTCCGTTGGTTGCCTTTTAGTTTTGTTGGTTGTTTCCTTTGCTGTGCAGAAGCTTTTTATCTTCATAAGGTCCCAGTAGTTCATTTTTGCTTTTAATTCCCTTGCCTTTGGGGATATATCAAGTAAGAAATTGCTACGACTGAGGTCAGAGAGGTCTTTTCCTGCTTTCTCCTCTAGGGTTTGGATGGTTTCCTGTCTCACACTCAGGTCCTTTATCCATTTTGAGTTTATTTTTGTGAATGGTGTAAGAAAGTGGTCTAGTTTCAATCTTCTGCATGTTGCTGTCCAGTTCTCCCAGCACCATTTGTTAAAGAGACTGTCTTTTTTCCAGTGGATGTTCTTTCCTGCTTTGTCAAAGATTAGCTGGCCATACGTTTGTGGGTCTAGTTCTGGGGTTTCTATTCTATTCCATTGGTCTATGTGTCTGTTTTTGTGCCAATACCATGCTGTCTTGATGATTAGAGCTTTGTAGTAGAGGCTAAAGTCTGGGATTGTGATGCCTTCTGCTTTGGTCTTCTTCAAAATTACTTTGGCTATTCGGGGCTTTTTGTGGTTCCATATGAATTTTAGGATTGCTTGTTCTAGTTCTGAGAGGAATGCTGGTGCAATTTTGATTGGGATTGCATTGAATGTGTAGATAGCTTTGGGTAGTATTGACATTTTATAAATATTTATTCTTCCAATCCATGAGCACGGAATGTTTTTCCATTTCTTTTTATCTTCTTCAATTTCCTTCATAAGCTTTCTATAGTTTTCAGCATACAGATCTTTTACATCTTTGGTTAGATATATTCCTAGGTATTTTATGCTTCTTGGTGCAATTGTGAATGGGATCAGTTTCTTTATTTGTCTTTCTGTTGCTTCATTGTTAGTGTATAAGAATGGAACTGATTTCTGTACATTGATTTTGTATCCTGCAACTTTGCTGAATTCATGTATCAGTTCTAGCAGACTTCTGGTGGAGTCTATCGGATTTTCCATGTATAATATCATGTCATCTGCAAAAAGTGAAAACTTGACTTCATTTTTGCCAATTTTGATGACTTTGATTTCCTTTTGTTGTCTGATTGCTGATGCTAGAACTTCCAACACTATGTTAAACAACAGCAGTGAGAGTGGACATCCCTGTCGTGTTCCTTATCTCAGGGAAAAAGCTCTCATTTTTCCCCATTGAGGATGATGTTAGCTGTGGGCTTTTCATTAATGGCTTTTATGATCTTTAAGTATGTTCCTTCTATCCCGACTTTCTCCAGGGTTTTTATTAAGAAAGGTGCTGAATTTTGTCAAATGCCTTTTCTGCATCGATTGACAGGATCATATGGTTCTTATCTTTTCTTTTATTAATGTGATGTATCACAGTGATTGATTTGCGAATGTTGAACCAGCCCTGCATCCCAGGAATGAATCCCACTTGATCATGGTGAATAATTCTTTTTATATGCTGTTGAATTCGATTTGCTAGTATCTTATTGAGAATTTTTGCATCCATATTCATCAGGGATATTGGCCTGTAGTTCTCTTTTTTTACTGGGTCTCTGTCTGGTTTAGGAATCAAAGTAATACTGGCTTCATAGAATGAGTCTGGAAGATTTCCTTCCCTTTCTATTTTTTGGAATAGCTTGAGAAAGATAGGTATTATTTCTGCTTTAAACGTCTGGTAGAACTCCCCTGGGAAGCCATCTTGTCCTGGACTCTTATTTGTTGGGAGATTTTTGATAACTGATTCAATTTCTTCACTGGTTATGGGTCTGTTCAAGCTTTCTACTTCCTCCTGATTGAGTTTTGGAAGAGTGTGGGTGTTTAGGAATTTGTCCATTTTTTCCAGGTTGTTCAGTTTGTTGGCATATAATTTTTCATAGTATTCCCTGATAATTGCTTGTAACTCTGAGGGATTGGTTGTAATAATTCCATTTTCATTCATGATTTTATCTATTTGGGCCATCTCCCTTTTCTTTTTGAGAAGCCTGGCTAGAGGTTTATCAATTTTGTTTATTTTTTCAAAAAACCAACTCTTGGTTTCATTGATCTGCTCCACAGTTTTTTTAGATTCTATATTATTTCTGCTCTGATCTTTATTATTTCTCTTCTTCTGCTGGGTTTAGGCTGTCTTTGCTGTTCTGCTTCTATTTCCTTTAGGTGTGCTGTTAGATTTTGTATTTGGGATTTTTCTTGTTTCTTGAGATAGGCCTGGATTGCAATGTGTTTTCCTCTCAGGACTGCCTTTGCTGCATCCCAAAGCATTTGGATTGTTGTATTTTCATTTTCGTTTGTTTCCATATATTTTTTTAATTTCTTCTCTAATTGCCTGGTTGACCCACTCATTCTTTAGTAGGGTGTTCTTTAACCTTCATGCTTTTGGAGGTTTTCCAGACTTTTTCCTGTGGTTGATTTCAAGCTTCATAGCATTGTGGTCTGAAAGTATGCATGGTATGATCTCAATTCTTGTATACTTATGAAGGGCTGTTTTGTGACCCAGTATATGATCTATCTTGGAGAATGTTCCATGTGCACTCGAGAAGAAAGTATATGCTGTTGCTTTGGGATGCAGAGTTCTAAATATACCTGTCAAGTCCATCTGATTCAATGTATCATTCAGGGCCCTTGTTTCTTTATTGACCGTGTGTCTAGATGATCTATCCATTTCTGTAAGTGGAGTGTTAAAGTCCCCTGCAATTACCACATTCTTATCAATAAGGTTGCTTATGTTTGTGAGTGATTGTTTTATTTATATATTTGGGGGCTCCTGTATTCGGCACATAGACATTTATAATTGTTAGCTCTTCCTGTTGGATAGACCCTGTAATTATTATATAATTCCCTTCTTCATCTCTTGTTACAGCCTTTAATTGAAAGTCTAGTTTGTCTGATACAAGTATGGCTACTCCAGCTTTCTCTTGACTTCCAGTAGCATGATAAATAGTTCTCCATCCCCTCACTCTCAATCTGAAGGTGTCCTCAGGTCTAAAATGAGTCTCTTGTAGACAGCAAATAGATGGGTCTTGTTTTTTTATCCATTCTGATACCCTACATCTCTTGGTTGGAGCATTTAGTCCATTTACATTCAGTGTTATTATAGAAAGATATGGGTTTAGAGTCATTGTGATGTCTGTATGTTTTATGCTTGTAGCAATGTCTCTGGTACTTTGTCTCACAGGATTCCCTTAGGATCTCTTGTAGGGCTGGTTTAGTGGTGACGAATTCCTTCAGTTTTTGTTTGTTTGGGAACACCTTTATCTCTCTTTCTATTCTAAATGACAGACTTGCTGGATAAAGGATTCTCGGCTGCATATTTTTCCTGTTCATCACATTGAAGATCTCCTGCCATTCGTTTCTGGCCTGCCAAGTTTCAGAAGAGAGATCGCTCAAGAGTCTTATAAGTCTCCCTTTATATGTTAGAGCACGTTTATCCCTCGCTGCTTTCAGAATTTTCTCTTTATCCTTGTATTTTGCCAGTTTCACTATGATATGTGGTGCAGAAGATCGATTCAAGTTACGTCTGAAGGGAGTTCTCTGTGCCTCTTGGATTTCAATGCCTTTTTCCTTCCCCAGATCAGGGAAGTTCTTAGCTATTATTTCTTCAAGTACACCTTCAGCACATTTCCCTCTCTCTTCCTCCTCTGGAATAGTAATTATGTGTATATTATTTCTCTTTAGTGCATCACTTAGTTCTCTAATTTTCCCCTCATACTCCTGGATTTTTTAATCTCTCTTTTTCTCAGCTTCTTCTTTTTCCATAATTTTATCTTCTAGTTCACCTATTCTCTCCTCTGCCTCTTCAATCTGAGCCGTGGTCGTTTCCATTTTATTTTGCAGCTCGTTTATAGCATTTTTTAGCTCCTCCTGACTGTTTCTTAGTCCCTTGATCTCTGTAGCAATAGATTCTTTGCTGTCCTCTATACTGTTTTCAAGCCCAGTGATTAATTTTATGACTATTATTCTAAATTCACTTTCTGTTATATTGTTTAAATCCTTTTTGATCAGTTCATTAGCTGTTGTTATTTCCTGGAGATTCTTTTGAGGGGAATTCTTCCATTTCGTCATTTTGGATAGTCCTTGGAGTGGTGCAGGACTGAGGGGCAGTTCCCCTGTGCTGTCTTGAATAACTCTCTTTGGTGGGTGGGGCCGCCTTCAGTCCTGATGTCTGCCCACAGCCCACCGCAGGGGCCACAGTCAGACTGGTGTGTGCCTTCTCTTTCCCTCTCCTAGGGGCGGGATTCACTGTGGGGTGGCGTGGCCCATCTGGGCTACTTGCACACTGCCAGGCTTCTGGTGCTGGGGATCTGGTGTATTAGCTGGGGTGGATCGGCAAGGTGCACAGGGGTGGGAGGGGCAGGCTCAGCTCGCTTTTCCTTCGGAGATCTGCTTTGGGAGGGGCCCTGTGGCACCAGGAGGGAGTCAGACCCACCAGAGGGATGGATCTGCAGAAGCGCAGCATTGGGTGTTTGCATGGTGCAAGCAAATTCCCTGGCAGGAACTGGTTCCCTTTGGGATTTTGGCTGGGGGATGGGCGAGGGAGATGGCGCTGGTGAGCGCCTTTGTTCCCCGCCAAACTGAGCTCTGTCATCCCAGGGCTCAGCAACTCTCCCTCCCGTTGTCCTCCAGCCCTCCCGCTCTGCGAGCAGAGCTGTTAACTTATAACCTTCTAGATGTTAAGTCCCGCTTGCAGTCCGAACACACTGCGTCTGGCCCCTCCGCTTTTGCACGCCAGACTCGGGGGCTCTGCTTGGCCAGCGGGACGCCCCTCCTCCCGGCTCCCTCCCGCCAGTCCATGGAGCACACACCGCCCCACCGCCCTTCCTACCCTCTTCCATGGGCCTCTCGTCTGCGCTTGGCTCTGGAGACTCTGTCCTGCTAGTCTTCTGGTGGTTTTCTGGGTTATTTAGGCAGGTGCAGGTGGAAATTAAGTGATCAGCACAACCCGGTGAGCCCAGCGTCCTCCTACACCACCATCTTCAGTCTATTTATTTATTTTTTAAATATGAAATTTATTGTCAAATTGGTTTCCATACAACATCCAGTGCTCATCCCAACAGGTGCTCTCCTCAATGCCCATCAGCCACTTTCCCCTCCCTCGCACCCCCACCAACCCTCACTTTTTTCTCAGTTTTTAAGAGTCTCTTATGGTTTGCTTCCCTCCCTCATGAGGCCCATCTTTTAGACAAAGTGGGGAATAGCGGTAAGTCTCACTATGAGGATGAAGCAGAGCCGATGACACAACTGAGGTATGGAGGGCGTTGGATGTCTTGGCCAAGATCACACAGGTTGGGCACCTGCTTGCTTTTCCAAGGATCCTGATCCATTCCACTGAAACCATAAATCATTTAATTAACAAAATATTGCTGAAGGTGAATTAGAGGTTAAATTGCCTCTAATTTTGTACAAATGGAATAGTTCCTTTTATTATAGGTCTTGTACCACTTGCAGTGGAAAGCCAGTGTGATTATTGCTCTCCTCTGGGAACCTTCCAGGCAGCCATGGAACATCTAGCAGAGATGCTGGGGAGGTGAGTGTCCTCAGGAGCCATGTAATGCAATGGCAGTAGCTGATTCCAGGAGTGACAAAGACTAAAGGACCACATCATATTCTAAGGGAGTATTTAGGGCAATCTCACCCAAAAGTTTCAGAAGTCAGAGAAATCACATGCTATTCGGGAACAGTGGTTAGTGATGTAGGCAGCAATCCTAGGAACTCATTAGAGATCAGTAATGGGACTGGATATGGCTCAAAATTAAAACTACTTCTGAAAGGACTTATTTCCCATCACATGTGGCAGACGCATAACTCTGTCAAATTCAATGGGGAAAACTCAACAAATCTCAGGCGCTGATACTAGTTAGGAACTATTATGAACAGAGAGCGGTCCCTGAGTCTTAACTCCACTTGCTCTCGTTGTGAGAGAGAATTCTGACCTTTGATTACAAAGGATCTTGAAGCACGTATTCTTGACTTAAAGTCAAGCCAGGTAGCAGTCTGTGCAGGGTTTGGCGCAATGGGCAAAGGAGACAGAGAGACCTAGGCTCAAATTCCCATCTTCCCAATTACTGGCTTTGGCAGGTAATTTAGTCAGTTTTCTCATCTGTCAAATAGGGATGCCTAATTTGTTTTGGAAAGATTAAAGACAAAGCATACTATCTGGCACCTAGAAGTCTACCAATGACTATTGTAATGGTGGCTATTGGTTTTTAAAATGAGACGTGGACACACTAGCTTGAGATCTGTAAATGAGAATGTCAGGTCTTACAGGGATTGTTTAGATTAATAACTAACATCATGATAGATGTTTTCCTTTTTTTTAACTTTAAAAACTAAAAATTTTTTAAATCTTGAGCTGATTCTATGATATCTATCGACTGCCACTCAGCTGTAGGATTGCAAACATCTGTTTGGTAGCCTGAACCAGAGGCTCAAAGAAGTGAACACAGCCCTTGAGTAAGTGAAGAGAAGACCAGCAGGTCACAAATGGCAAAGTTAATCACGTGTTCCTTGGCCCAGTGGTGTCACTTCTCTGATCTGTAACTTCCTCATCTTTAAAATGGTGGCAACTGGAGTTATGTCTTCTTCACAAAATGTCTAAAGCACCTGGCACAGTAAAATAAAGTTAAAAAGCTTCTCCCTCACCCCTTCCTCTCCCATTTCAAAAATGTGAATCAATGGATGACAGCACTTAATGATAAAATACTAGGGAGATCTTCAGTGTCTCATGCAGGCCCCACACTATGAACTGTAGCAGGTCTTTCGTTAGCCTTTGGTCCTAGGAAGAACTAGAGACATTGGCTCAGAGCCTGGCTTGCTTGGCTGAGCCTTTTCTGCTCTCCTCGTGCAGTTCAGAACCAAATAAATAATTAAACTCTTAAGTTGAGTAACTGATTTTTAGCAAGTGAGTTTCTCCTACGAACTGCGACAGCATTTAGTTGAAATGGGTAGTGCGTGAACAACTATTTTACAGAGCCTACAGTTTTCTGCAAACCCCATACATATTCCTATTTTGAGTGAACGCTCTATTCCAGTAGGCAGAGGGTTACCTTAATAGCCTAAGTAGTGTGACTTCCAGATTGATCCCAGGGGCCTCTCATACTCAAAGCACCTAAGCTCTGGAGGATTCCTCGGGCAGTAGCCATACAGCTATATACACATGGACATTGGCTGCTAGGTAGGCTGTTATGTAAAGATAAGAGGGGATGACTGTCGCTGCATGGTCTGATTTTTATTTGTAGCTTTTGAAGACTGTTAGAATGAACTCTGCTTGCAAGTATCATTGTAACTGCAGCGTGTAAAATTTCCTTAAGAAAAGTCATTCCTTTTGCTTTTAAGTCATTGTTCTACTAGAAATCCCCTGTTGAAGTTTAGATTCTCCCAAGTCTCTAACACATTAATTTGCCATCAGTCATAGATATCTTAGAAGAGGAAAAAGTCTAGTTGTCATGCTAGGGGAGAGGAAGCACAAAGGAGGCTGAGAGGTTCTAAATGAAGATTTCTGTATTTTAATTTGTTTGGTCTCCGGACAGCTTTGATGTAGCTTGGCAATAGCATCCTGACTGAACCAGTGTGCTGATAAAGGGGTGGACTGGCTTAGCTTGTATCAGAAGACCTCAACCCCTGTAGGAACATACAAATTGTCCAATAATGTAGAGATGTGGTCACTGTCCTTCTTATGGCCCTGGAAAAGGGACATATAGAAGACTCATGGAAAAGGGTATCTATTTTATTTGTGGGGGTGGAGCAGGGGGGAGGTCAGATGATCAGAGGTGAGGAAAATGATAAGTAGTTATTCTGGCTTCATATGGATGAATATAAATTGGATTAGTCAAATAGTCTTACGATATGTTTTATGAAATGTGGATATGAGATCATTTTAGATGCCAGGTAACTCTTATGGAAACGGAAAACACCATCTAAGCCAAAATAGTGATTTATAATATGGACTATGAACACTAAGACTTCATTTCAACTTCAGTTTTTACCATGTCCCAGTTTATCTTTCAAGAAAAAAATAATATCTTTTACCAATATATCATGATAAAATAACCTTAAAGGTGGTCTGCTTGCTCTTGGAAAAGTTCTTTAAAAATTAGACCCCATTTTCCAGGGTTTTCTGGATGCTTCCTCATTCTACAATTTTATCTTTCATTATTTTCCAAAGGGTATACTCTATGTTAGTAAGTCATTCTTCTACTAACATACTCTATGTTAGTAGGTTAGTTCGAATCGCTGGCCTGATTCCAACATATTTATTCCTGATCCCAGGAATTTTTCATGCTCTCTCCATGTCTAAGAGGTATTTTCCCTTAATTTTGACATCTAATCCTGCTCATCATTCAGGGCACAACTCAACTTCTACTTCCTCCATAAATTTTTCCCTATTCCTCTAAAACTGTATTTGATATCTTGAGCGGGGGTTGGAAAACTTTCTACTAGGATAAGATAGTAAATATTTTAGACTTGTGGGCACACAGACTCCCTTACAACTCTGCGGTTGCAGCCATACATAATGCATTGAAGAATGATCATGGTTTGGTTCCAATAAAACTTTAGTCATGAACACTAACATTTAATATGGGAGGAGTGCTGGCTTCATGGACATATGACCTGTGCAAGTTGCTCAGAATTCTGCACTTAGAAGGATTTCATGCTTACTTTAGTACTTGGCTACTACCATACTGAAATTCTTAATAATTTTTTAACAAAAAATTTTTTGGCCCACATTTTTATTTTTCAGTGGGGCCTTAGATAGCCTATCCTGGGTGGGAGTACATATTCTATTAAATGTCAAGATTTACTGTAAAGCATTAGGAATTTAGACAGTGTGGCTTTAGTGCAGGGTTGTATAAATTGTTGGATTTCACAATTCTAAGAACAGAATAGAATTAAGAAATGGTGCATACTTAAATGGACCTTTGATTTATGACAAAGGTGGCATTCACTGCAGGACATTGGAGAAAGACTGTAAGATAAGGCTGGAAAAATTGGGTGTCTATTCTGAAAAAAAAATGAAATTGGATTTATAACTCATACTCAGAACTTAGTGTGGATTATAGACTTAAATGTAAATAGTACAACACAAAAGGCTTTAGGAGAGCATACGGGAACACCTTCACCCCAGAGTAGGTAAGATTTGTTCCACAAGACACAAAAAAACCGGTAACCACAATGAAAAAGATTTATAAATTTGACCACATTATTATGGTTGAAATGAAGCATGGAGCCCCACAGTCAACTCCTCAGAGTCTCTGTTTGACTCCACAGAGTCAAATACCAGGATCATAATACTGGGAATGTAGGATTAAGGGAAAAGGTTGTAGAGGGAATCAGAGAAGTAATGGCAGAGAGGAGTGAGGGCATAGAGACTATGTAGGCAATTTGGGGCCATTTCTCTTCTAAAGACAAATGATTATAGCCCATCGATTATATCCACATGTTACCTAAACTCCTTTTAGTGGAAAGTATAACCTGTGGGGATTGTTCCAGCTATCTATTCCAGTGGAACAAACCACTCTGAAACTTATCGGCTTAAAAGAGTAGCAATCATTTATTGTGTCCAAGAATCTGAAATTTTGGCGGGGCTCGGTAGGGATAGGTGGGACAGCCCAAACGAGGAGAGAGATTTGCTTCTAAGATGGTTTGTTTATATGGCTGGCAAGTTGATTCTGGCTGTTGGTTCCTCTGCATACCTACCTCTCCATGAGAGATCTTGGGCTTCCTCACAGCATGGTGGCTGGGTTCTAAGACCAAGTATCCCAAGAGAATTGGGAAGTGTAAGCTGCCAGTGTCATTTACACTGTGCTTTACGGGTCAAAGAGCTACATATCTAAGGGGAGAGAATGTAGACCACATTTATCAATACATAGCATGTTTAAGAATCTGGGGACCAATCTTCCACATGGACAGAAGCAAATATAAAACCTAAGAGATGGAGTCGTGAATTTGATAGCCTGGATGATAACACAAGATTTAATAAAGAGATATCTGAGGCAGTTACTGGAACTGCTGTGATCTGGGTTTGCCTTGGTGCACAAAGGAGGTGGATCCATGCACAGTTTTCTTGGTGCAGAAGACATGCATTTGTTCAATGCTCATGATTTTTTACATGATCTGTTTTCATAAATAGTAATTGGAGAAAGTCCTGACCGTTTGGAAGCGACCAAGAAAAAAATGTTCGGGTTTTAGGTTTTTGGTTTAACTAATTGAACATAACCCAATTTGGGGGAAAGTAAATATAAAACCCTCAGTTTTAAAAGGGACATTCTTTTGCATATGCTTAGTATGCACAGCTGCAAAACTGTACCATAACAATAAGGCTGATCACACTCAAAATGACCAGGGGCTGCGAAATAAGTAAATAAATAAGCTTCTATTTAAAAATGCCTTTAAATGTTTCCGAGTTAGGAAATTGCTAAAGTTTGCCTAGGCTACACATGGAGAAAAACTCATACAATTAAGCTTTGACAGTCATATTTCTGATATTGGAGTGGCTTATAAAAATTGTAGGATGTCTTCAGGAATAGAACTGATGGTGAATGATTCTGAAGTCTGTTTGATCTGTAGTTCGCATTACCAGGAGAAAGGAAAGAAAAGGAAGGGGTTTACCTTTCCGAGTGCTGGGCACTGGATGGAGTGCTTTTTATCTGTCATCTCATTTATCCCCCAAACCACTGTCCGTGGCAGGTATTAGCAACCCTATTTTTACAGTTGAAGAAATTGAGGCTCAGAGACACCAAATAACTTGCCCAAAGTGCCACAAAGTAGTTTTCCCAGGTAGGATTTGAACCCACGGCTGTCTGATTACAAAGCCCTTGCTCTTTCCAATATATTAAACTGCCTCTGAAATCAGAGGTCTGTCCCCAGCAAGAACTTGAGAACTTGGTGGTGTTCAGTTTGATATTAAAGGAAGAATTGTGAAGTATTAAAAATGCTGCCCATTGAAGCTAATGTATAATTTTACCTCGTGTGTCTTTTAGGGTCATAAACACTTCATATTTCTACATGAAAGTATATAAAAAGGAGTTGACATATGGACATTTTCACACTACCTTCGAGAGAAGCACAAAATCAGGCTGCGAACGGGCATGCTTAACCTGCAATGGGCTTGATCGTCAGGCATGTTGGAATCTCCACCGCAAAAATAGGCCAGTGAGAAAGAATAGGAAGCTAGGGGAGGAAGCCACCAAACTCGTGGCCTGGGTGAAGCGATTCGAGTTTAGTGCTGGCCTTCGAGAGAGGAAACCGACAGTCCAGTATAGTTTCCAAAGGAACCTGGTGAACCTGAAATGGTGCGGGCTGGTGTCATCTATTATCCAGCCGGAAAGTGAGGCGGTGGCCACATTCCACCAAATTGGGGGCAGCGTTATGTTTTGGTATTATGTTTTGGTATTGTCAGTCATATTGGGAGAGGGGACCAAGCCATTGGAGAGGGTCAAGGGCCAAAATCCAGCTTTCCCTACTCTGACAAAAGATAGGAAGGAAACCAAAGACTCAAGTACATGGACTGAAGTGTAGAGCTGAACTTTAATTCTGGAAGGAAATTGGAGCACTAAACAGGAAACTTAAGGCTGAAGCCTAAGCATACAGACTGGAGGAGACGGCAGCAGCAGGAAAAGGCTGTATATAATACGACCGATACACCACTGTCTAGTGCTCAATGAAGGCTCATCAGATACTATAAAACTAATTCCAGACTCCAGTGGCTGGTGAGTCTGAGCTCACAGAATATTCTGCTTCCCTGGCTTTGGATTAATTTAAGAGTATAAAAGACATAAGATCTTAAGTGCAGAAGGGTCTGAAAAGATAGTGAAAAGATAGCAGCTGAATGGGCAGAGCAGTAAGTATGAACTTTTATTCAATCATTCCTTCAATTTTTGTTCACTCGTTAAACTATCTATTCCAGGTCTTTATGCATATAGGCGTAGTGAATTTTGTTATTATACAACATTTCAAAATATAGGCTAGTAAATACTGCTTATGTAAAACCATGCACGATTACTTAATTTGGTCTGATACTTATGTCTGATCAATCAGCAAGCACGAAATCAGTACGTGCCTATCACGCACTAATCTCTTTACCTTATCAAGAAATGCTATCATTTTTGATAGCTTTCTTTTTTTAAATTTTTTAAAAAAATTTTGTTAACATTTATTCATTTTTGAAAGACAGAGAGAGACAGAGCGCAAACGGGGGAGGGCTAAAGAGAGAGCGAGACACAGAATCCGAAGCAGGCTCCAGGCTCTGAAGTGTCAGCACAGAGCCAGACACGGGGCTCAAACTTGTGGACCGGGAGATCATGGCCTGAGCTGAAGTCAGCCGCTTAACCGACTGAGCCACCCAGGGGCCCCGGTTTTTTGATAGTTTTCTTTATCAATAATTACTTATTTCTCTATTCTCTCCCTTGAAACTCCCTTTTTTTCCTTCCTCAGCACGAAAAGATGTTCAAGTGTCTATGAAGCAAAAGAATCCTCCTTCGATCCTTATCAAGCCTTAAAATAATACTCTGTGTGCTGGACACAGTTCTAAATGTTCTGTATTTAGTAACTCATAACAATCTTATCAAGTAGATAATAATATTTCTCCATTTGATGGATAAGGACATTGAGGCTCAGAAAAGTCAAATGAATTGTTCCCGATCATATACAAGCAGTCCAACTCCTCGTGTGTCTTTTTGCCACTATGTTGTGTTCCCCTCTGGGATCCTCTTTACCTCTCTGCCTACTTTTCTTCTCAGTCACTTTTCTTGATCAACTGTCCTATCAGATTTTATCACCTGCATTCCGTTCAATTCACACACCTCTCCAGATTTTGTCTGGCCCCTGCTGCCTCCTAGGTCCTTGGCTGCTTGCTCAGTGGACAATTTCCATATACCCAGCTGTCTTCTCAGCTACTGCTTATTGTGGATTGTTCCAGGACAAGGGCTGGGCCCTGGCCTGGCTGGGTCACACTTTTCCAGGAAAGAGACACAGCTGTTGCTGCGCCAGGGTCTGAGCTGACCAGATCCACAAAGGCTCTGGCTCCTTCCACCACTTGGGACTCGGAGGCAGAGCTGTGTGGCAGTGACAGCCCTGGAAGGCTGTGCCGCATAGCTTGGGAGTCAGGGGGCTTAACAGCCCTGACGGTAAACTTTGACAATGGGAGAGAAGAGATACAGGATGGGGCAGGAGGAGAGCCAGCAGATAAATTTCTGTATTTTAGATTATTCCTCACTGTGGGTGGTTCCATATGGTCTATCCAGGCAACAAGCAGCTGGCTGGATTTTCTCAAAAATTTGAGATTCCATTTCTCAATGAAGCATTGGCTTCAGCGTCTCTTTTCTATGGATATTGAAGATACTAAGTGTTCTTCCACTGCCGTGGGCTATATCCCCACTTCTCAAACTGTTTTCACGGAGATTACCAGTTGATCTCATTGCTAAATTGAATGAACATTTTTCAGTTCTTATTTTGTTTGAACTCTCCACTGCATTTAACATTTTTGACCATTTCTCCCCAGTACATCGTGATAATTTATTCCCCTGGTCCTCTTTTCACTTGGTCAATGCTGCCATTTGTACCATTCACCTGCTGTTTCCTTAACCGGACGTTAAATGTTGGAGTTGCTCAAGATTCTCCCTTTGTCTCTCTCTCTTTTTTTAAAAATCCCTCTTTAGTTATTTCATCTGCTCTTGTGGTTTCAACTACCTGTGGTTTAATAGAGTCCAAATGCATTTGTTTAGTACAGAACCTTCCTCCTGAACTTCAGAGCCTGGATTTCTATTCCCCATCTGAATATTCTATAAACACATGCCACTTGTCATGTGCAAAACTAAACTTACACCCTCAAGTCTATATCACTGTTGAAGATCTTTCATTTATACTTCAAGATCCACTTTTCATCCTTAAGTACCCAGCTTTGGGCTCAGGAAGGTGGATCTGTATGGACTATCACAGCTCTGGAGAGCAACCTCTTGCTCTCCAGCTTCTGATTGAGTTCAGCCATTTGGCAAGCACAAGTGGGGCAGGAGAAGGTAGAAGGAGACTAACTCTGGTTCCTTATGGCCCCAGCATCCTCCTTAGGAGGTGGCTGTGTCCCTGGTTACAGGGTCACAGCTGTTGGCAGTCAGTCCTCTCTACACGGCTCTTTTGGACACTTTTTATCAATATGCCATAGATTCTATCATATTACATTGTAATTATTGTCTTCTCTGTCTTCCCCACAAAACTTCCTGCAAGCAGAGACCTTATCTTATTCATTTCTCTATCCTTAATAACTGTCTTAGCTCCTTATAAATAATAGTATGTCCTCAATAAGTGCTTAGGGTTTAAAAATGTTTTCAAATCTATGCCAAGTAGAAAACAGAGAGAGAATAATAAGATTTTGCCCCACTCTCAAAGAATTGGAAGTTCATTTGAGGAGCTAAGACTGCCATGTGGAAACAATTATTAGGAATTAATAAAATGTCAATTTCTTCGACACTTCAAGAAATGGGCTTCTCAGGACTCAGAGCTTTCTATGCTATTAAGGCCAGCAGGATTTCATAAACTAAGGAAACGTGCTTGGGATTGGAGACTTAGCCTCCAAATCAGCTCGCAAATAAGTCACCAACACTCAAAACAAAAATGTCCAAAACAGAAACAGCAATAGCAGCAATAACCAAAAACAACACACAATAAAACTAAACGCTACCAACCTTTTCTCTTTCCGGCCCCTGCATTGTTACTTAAAAATAAGTGAAATTGACATTCTTTGGTATTCATTCTAAGCAAGGAGATGACTGGCTATTTCTAAGGTTGACTTAAATGTCACTCAGAGTTCTCTCTGCAGGTATTGAACTAGCCTGACCTCCGGCTTTGGTTTTAAAAGATTATGGAAATCGGGGATGCGAGGTTGTGTGTGTGCGTGTAGAGGTGGAGAGAGGGAAGCTGTCGACTCTATTCCAGAACTATACAGATTCAAAGTAGAAATCCCACCAAGGCAGATAGTTTTTGTGTTTCAGTTTGTGGCAAACCTTCTTGGGATTTAAAAGCCAATTAACATAAGCCCCGCAGCCCAGCTTTGGTCCTTCTAGTTTCCACCAAAGAATTGTTCCTATTGACACAGTTGGAGAGCGCTAGTTTCAGGAAACAATAATTCCTCCTCCAAACTGTCACTGGTTCATTCATTTGGTGAAGTGGGTCTATCACACACACATTACCTTTATTTATTTATTTATTTATTTATTTATTTATTTATTTATTTCTGTGTTAGTTTTTTTAATGTTTATTCATTTTCGAGAGACAGAGAGAGACTGAGCGTGAATGGGGGAGGAGCAGGGAGAGAGGGAGACACAGAATCCTGAGAAGTCTCCAGGCTCTGAGCTTCAGCACAGAGCCCGATGCGGGGCTTGAACTCACCGACTGTGAGATCGTGACCTTAGGCGAAGTTGGATGCTTAACCGACTGAGCCACCCAGACGCCCCTCTTTATTTTTAATTGTACAGTTTTCTGCCTCTAAACACACCAGGGTTTCCTACTTAAGCTTGCTATTTGTGGTAACTCATCAGGGAAGTGAAATATGGAAACATGCTGAAAATAAATGAAGTCGTGCTTACTTCATTAATTTTTGGTGCAGCATAGAATACAATGCGAACGAACATCAGTGAATGGTAATAGAATACTTTTTTTCATACAACACTTGTATTAATGTCTCCAAACTGTCAGCCATATTCTTTTCTGCCTTAAACTTCTCCTGTCCTTTCCAGTCAGAGAGTCCTGAAAACTGGATCTAGTTCACTGAAGTGCTTTCTCCATGCCTCTGTCTATACCTTCAGACCAGACACATCATCTTTACATGGGATGATCCATAAACGTAATTCCTAAGCACCCCCCCCCCCCCTTAACATCTTATGTTATAATGACTGTTAAACAGAGGCCATTTATACCAATGCTGGCAGTGTGGACTTTATGATTAGCAGGGTTAAAGATAGAGGAACTGACATGGGGGTAATTCTTAGCACTTGGGGCATAGTAAATCAGTATAGAGATGTGAACATACTTTTAATGTTTATTTATTTTTGAAGGAAAGAGAGACAGATCGTGGGGGGGGGGGAGGGGCAGAGAGAAAGGGAGACACAGAATCCAAAATGGGTTCCAGGTTCTGAGCTGTCAGCGGCAGAGCCCCACGCGGGGCTTGAACTCACAAACCACGAGATCATGACCTGAGCTGAAGTCGGTCGCTTAACCGACTGAGCCACCCAGGCGCCCCAAGATGTGAACACACTTTTAACATGATTTTAAACTTGAGTAATTTAAAGAGTAGAGTCAATGTATAGTTAGATGATTCAGACAGAAAACTAGTCTAGTTAACACAGAACAAAACATTTTTTAAAGTTAGAAATATGTATTACAGAGCATTTTATGCTAGGAATTACCCATTCATTTGTTGAACAAACATATTGAATATGCCAGTTATGCCAGACATAAGCCTAGGTTCTGGGAAGGCAATAAGGAAAAATTTCAATCATGGTTTTGGGAATTTGGCATGGGGGAAACCAAAGTAGTGTTGGAAATGCTCAGAATCTGCAGAATCATGGTACTTGGACATTTGTGAAGAGTCATAAATAAGAATATGTGTTCCTGTTTGATGGGAGGAGACTATGATTTGCGGCATAAGTGGACATCTTAAGACACATGAGGAAGGGCAGACAGTTGATACAATAATTTTTTGAGAGAGGAAAGAAAGGAGGGAGAGGTACAGTAGAAACAACTAAAATGGCTCAGTTTGAGTAGGAATGACTGAGTTCCACCGTAGGGCCAGAAGTAAAATTTTCTGGCTCCCTCAAGTTTATGACATAGTCTTGAGTTGACAGAAGATAGATTAATGCCAGAAGTCTAAATTGTTTTTTTTTTTAAGTTTATTTATTTATTTTGAGAGAGAGAGAGAGAGAGAGAGAGAGAGAGAGAGAGAGAGAATCCCAAGCAGGCTCCGCACTGTCAGTGCACAACCTGACGTGGGGCTTGAACTCATGAACCATGAGCCAAAATCAAGAGTTGGACACTTAACCGACTGAGCCATCTAGGTGCCCCTAACTTGTTTCATTGCAAATGAAAATATGGAGGTCTGTTCTTATTCATTTGGTGAGCAGACGATTTGAAAAAAATTGTTCTTCAATGCCTATTATTTGGATTTCTAAATTTATTTTGTTTTTGTCTTAATTTTTTTCCCTACAGCTACACTTGCTAGTGTTTCACCTCAAACTAATCATGGTTAATGACAATTTGGTCAAATATGATGACATACGTTGCTAACTTTTGTCATAGAGGATGGCACTGGTAGTGACTGAGAACAGAATTCTGGTGGAGTCAATCACAATGGAACTTGAAGCCTTGAGTTATCATAGAAATCTTTCTTTGTTACTTTTCAGATCTTTCCTGTAGGCACACTCACTATTCGCCCTTCTTTCACCCATGTTGACTTGAAAATATCACTCACACGATGAAGGCCTGGGTAAACAGGATGTCCTCCTGGATTTATTTTTCAGGTGACTCCTTAGAACATCTCTTGTATCTCTTCTACTTCAGCCTACTGGCTATTCAACAGTTGTTTAGGTGTCTTGTCATACCTGTTTTCTCTACATATTCATCTTGATGGAATTGTATTGTGATAAGCGGTACTTCAATAGTGGTAGATTGGCTACATTTAAGAACTATACTGTTGGTGATTGTCTTGCCATGTGAAAATATGTAACATCTATCTTTCAAACACATTGAGGATTCAATAGCACCAAGGTTTGGACAATAGAATGCCAACTAGAGCGCCATTTTGGCATATGTATGGAGTGTGTGTGTGTGTGTGTGTGTGTGTGTGTGTGTATGTGCATGTGTGTGAAAGAAACAGAAAGACAGAGAGAGAGACAGAGAACTGTAGAAGGCAGAGTCCAGAATATCTTTCATAAGACAGAACAGAAATAATTTTTTAAAAATATACTCAGACTATATTTGATGACTAATGATATGCTTTCTCATAAAATTGCAGATCTATATTTCACTTTCAGGAATAGACATACTATTTCCTTTCAGCTATAGACAAAGGCTCATTCAGGGAAGACAGTATTTTACCTTACAATCACACAACGTCAAGCCAGAGCCATTGTTCTAAAGGAACTGAACCTTCTGCCACTTCAACAACCCCTAAGTGCTGACTGTTAACTCATTTTTCTTTTCCTTTGATGTGACTGTGACAAGAAACAAATTCATAGAAGTGGAATTATCTGTGATGGTAGACCCTTGGATAGCTGACCTTGGAAAAATTAATACAATAAGTGAGTAGTAGTATTCACTACCATCAGATCTGTGCCAGAGTTGCAATTAGGAACATACAGACTTTTATCTGTTGCTAATTCATAATATTCCAGATACAGAGGTTGTTTTAAACATTATTTGTTAGATTTGTCATTGTGGTCGATATTTGTTGTTTATTTGTTTATACTGAAGTATATGGTTGTAGTACTTATAAGAATAATTTAAAAATATTTATTTAGGTACCAAGAAATGAGTGTGTGTGTGTGTGTGTGCACATGGGTGTGCATGCATGCCTATGTCTATGTGTGTCTTTAATGAATAACATGACTTCCATAGGCTTTAAAGTAGAAGGAATCCTTTCTAGGAACAAGTGCTTGGCTACTTCAATATTTATTTCAGCTTAGTTTTAGAATGCTTGGTGGAATCTTTCCAGGACAGTATGTTTACCTTTCTAATGTTATTCTTATGAAGGAGAGTGAGTTTATACTTTCTAACTCTTTGCATCCTCTACTTTAGGTTTTTGCCTAAGTGTGCTTTGGCCACATTCTACAATATTCCCGCTCCCCTGGTATTTAATTATGCTGCTAACCTCTCTCTACACACTTACCCTTGCTCTGCTTATGATTTAAATGCCACAATCTCCTATCCCAATTGACTTCATGTTTCTTTTTTATGTAAATATTAGTGGGGCTCCACCATATTGAACCACATGAATGAGCCTAAGAACTTAATCAAACAGTAGGTCAATTCAATCAAATATCCATCTAGTTTGATTATTATTTTTACTTAATTGATGGATTGAGTAAATTTACTTAGTTGATTGATAATTTGGCCATAGGTCTTGTGTATGAATATATACAATACACAATTTTACATATTTGTATATGTGTGTATATATGCATATCTTAAATATATATGTAATATATGTATGTATGTAATATATGTATGTAATATGTATGTATGATATATATGTAATATATACATCATATTATAGCATATTTGCTTTGTTGACTCATTCATTCATACATTCAGTCTGTCATTCAATCCATGCTCACTAATAGTGTATCAAGAACACAAAGCTAAGTATAACATGACCTTGGTATTGAAGAGCTTAAACTCTAATGGCACATTGGTTTGACTGATAAGCTCTTATTAGCTAATAATAGTAGTAATAATAGCTAATATTTCTTGACTATCATTTATATGCTTGGCATTGTACTAAGTGTTTTATATGCATTATCTCATTTGATATTTATGGCAAGCTCATAAGACATGAATTACTTAGCTTTATTTTAAGATCAAGGAACTGAGGTCCAGAGAAATGAACTAATCCATGCTAGGCTACATAGCTAATGAGTTATAGAACCAGAAGTTGAATTTGGGCAGCCTGAATCCTAGAAGCTCACCCCTAGGCACTGTATCCATATACCTTAGGAGGACAGACCAGGATGGCATGTGTGTAATTTTCTGCCGTAGCACCTGACCATTTAGAGCTTTCACACGCATGTTGATCGTGATAAAGGAAAAATAAATGCATAGGCTACTGAGTGATAGAGATAAGTAAGGCAATTTGAGATTAAATATTTTCTAAATGACATTTCTAATATGCAGGTAATTAATACTATACTCTTTATCCTTCCAATTTTACATACATCTTTTTTAATTTTTACTTTAATATTTTAGAGAGGCAAAGTTTATTTTCACTATGAAACACAAATATTTAATCCTGACATATATGGAGACCAGGAAGGAATAAAAATTTGATTTCTGGGAATGAAGTGATATGGTTTAGAAAAATATTTTACAACTACATATGTGATGCTAAAGATTCCTTTCCCACAGTTTTTCTTTTCCTTTAGGAATTTTATCCTTGAGTTCCTACAGTGGTATTGTAATATTCAAATAGCATCTGATATTTATTTCCACTTACCAACAATATGTATGTGAATACATATACATATAGTATTATGTGCAGGATAATGAGCCATATTTTAGATTTGCTCTTCTCTTGATGATCTTAAATGAGATTTTTTTTTAATTTAGAGAAAGCACAGATTTAGAGAGTCCAGATTGTACATAGAGATCTGAAGGAGAAATTTTGCCCTTGATCATTGCCTGGTTTTCCTTAAGATAATGCACATACACACTCTAAGTTATTGTTATACTTAGACTGCACATTACTTCAAATGTTGAGAATATTCTGATCTCTTGGTATACCGGTAAAATGGGGCATCTGTGAGACTGAACTTTTAAATTTTTCAAGTTTCAAATGATCGTAAGGTTGTATATTTTTGTACGACATTGTAGAAAAAAGAAGTTAGGTTTGTTAATGTTTTGCTTTTCCAGTTTTCTTCCCTATAGAATTTTTTTCTTCAGCAATAGGAGAGTCCTAAATAGACTATTAAATAGGTTTTAATATCATTATTTACAATATAGACAATTGTTTCAATTGTGTTATATTATAGGTGGAAAAAACCTACCTAGGTTTCTGTTAAGATTTGAGTTGAACTCACACTCTGCAAATAGTCAATAAATATTTTCGTGAATATATATCTTTTTTTCCCCCAGTAAGTCAAAGAATGGAAAAGACTTTAAAAAATAGTTCCCCAACTCTCAGAAATCCAGGGCATCAGTGGAGTTGTGCACATGAGGCATATAAACACAGAATGATTAGGAAGAGGTTCTGTCTCTGACTTTGGGTTAGTAACCCAGTCTCTTAATGCCTCAGTTTCCTCATCTGTGATATTGAGATAATAATTTCACCTTACTGAGGTATCATGCAGATCAAATGAGATAATAAGTGAAAACAGTTCTTCTGGGTTAAGTAGATGCATTTATCCCCTCTTTCACTAGATAAGGTGGGAGACAGTCTCATGTGTTATCCTCTTAGTAACCCGGATGCTTAATACGTGTCTGGCAAAGGCCAAACAAGAAATATGTTTTTAGTGGATAGATGCATTTTCCTGGAGGGTGTAGTGCAAACTATAATTGTTCTAGGAATTCACAAAAATGAAAGAGAAGTATTCCTGGAGCGTCCACGGAGAGATTTGTGATCGAATTTAGATTTAAGCTGGTACTTGAAGGATTTGCAGTATTTTGATAGGAGGAGAGGACAGGGAAAGGGATTCCAGTAGGAAGCTGTATATATCACAAACAAAGATACAGAAAGGAGAGGGAAATCTGTTTACAGAGCATTCTAAGTGATAACTCACACAATAAAACATTTACTGATAAAATAACAAGTTTTAGAATTAACCCTAATTTTTACCTATTTATATTAATTTTTAATCGAAAGAGAGTTGACATGCAATATTGTATCAGTTTCAGGTGTACAACATAGCAATTTGACAATTACAAAATGCTCACCATACTAAGTATAATTACCATCTGTCTCCACACACAATTACAATATTATTGACCATATTCCTTGCGCTGTGCTTTGCATCTGTGTGATGTATTTATTTTATGACTGGAGGTTTCTACCTCTTAATGCACTTCCCCTATTTCACTCATTCCCTCATCCTCCCTCCCCTCCCCCCAAATTGGGAAACCAACAGTTTGCTCACTAGATGAGTCTGTTTACGTTTTTGTTGTTATTTATTTTGTTTTGTTTTGTTTTTAGACTCCACATATAAGTGAAATCATATGGTATTTGTCTTTGTCAGACTTATTTCATTTAGAATAATACCCTCTAGATCCATCCATGTTGTCACAAATGGCAAGATCTCGTCCTTTTTATGACTGAGTAGTATTCCATTGTGTGTATGTATCATATCTTCTTTACCCATTCGTGTACAGATGGGCACTTAGCTTGCTTCCATATATTGGTATTGTAAGTAATGCTGCAAAACAGATACAGGTGCATGTATCTTTTCAGATTAGCGTTTTTGAACTAATTAGTGTTTGTTCTGGTAAATACCCGGTAGTGGAATTACTGGGTTGTATAATAGTTCTTTTTTTTTTAGTTTTTTGAGAAACCTCCATTGTTTTCCACAGTGGTGGCTCCAATTTACATTCCCACCAAGAGTGCATGAGAGAATCAGTCCTGATTTTTAAAATCATATGTGCCAGGATAAATTTCTAAAGATTAAAGCTTCAAGTTTCCTGCTAGCTTGTAACTACAGATGAGAAACTTAAAACACTTTAGAATAGCCTTTCTGTTTCTACAAGAGAAATGAGAAAAGTTATCCAAAGTAGCACTCTTCATTTACCTATGTGAAACATTATTTGCTATTTAAAATGATTGTTGGTCTGAAGTGGAAAACTGATTAGAAAACCTTTTACATTTTCCACCCTTTACATCACAGTGACTTCTTTTTTTTTTTTAAATTTTTGTTAATGTTTATTTATTCTTGAGGCAGAGAGACAGAGTGCAAGGGGGGGAGGGGCGGAGAGAGAAGGCAACACAGAACCCAAAACAGGCTCCAGACTCTGAGCTGTCAGCACAGAGCCTCACTGTGCGGCTCGAACTCACAAGTGGTGAGATCATGACCTGAGTCGAAGTCGGTCACTTAACTGACTGAGCCACCCAGGCACCCCTATATCACAATGACTTCTTGCATAATTTTAGTTCTAAGTTAAATTTCTATGCCTGCTGGCCCAGTTAATAATGGACAGTACTGAGCCTTTTGGATCTGTGAACTGAAATAGAAGACCACAGCCCCTATTTTACTATATAGATTCCATTTTTTTTCCTTCTGATTATGAATCTACAGTTATACAGGTAAAATCTCACGCAAATAGTATTGTAAACACAGAGATTTGGGGGAGACAAATAGGCGTGGCCATTTAAAATGCGTTGAGGACAACATGAATAGATTAATGGTTAAAGTAAAATCAATAATAAGTTTGAAACAGAACCAAAGAATTCTCTTCATAGACTCTGATTCAGAAGGCTTTTGATTTTTAGCATTAGGTGACTTTATGGTCACTTGTTTGCTGAACCTGCTCTGTGTGAGTCTGACACAAACATTTTGCATGTCAAAAGTTGACTGACACTTTTTCTATATACATTTTAGTGTCAAGGCTAAACCCATCAATGAACAGAAAGTCTTTCTCAAATAATAGTGTATTTGTTTACTGGTGTCTACTGTCTGCTTTGAGAGTATTAGCTCATCAAAAAGATATTAAAAACCTAATTTTAGTCATGGGAATAAAATAAAACACAGCACACGATTTATTATTTTATAAGGCTCAGCCGATATATTGATAATGACAGTTGAACAAACAAATTATTAGGTTAGGAACTAAAGTGTCAAACTTGGCATAATCTGTAACTATGATAACTGTCAATGCACATTCATTAATCTTATCTGCATAGAAAATTTTATACAAAGTGTGAAATCATTGCTATCAGAAATTGAATGTTTCTTGCACAATTTCCTTTTAATTCATGGTAGAAATCATTGTAAGATGATCAGGAATGCTCTTTCTTTCTTTCTTTCTTTCTTTTTTTTTTTTTGAGAAATAGGAAAACTCAGATGTAGAAAGAGCACATCATTTTGCTCCATCATTATAATACCATATTCTTTATGCATGCCATAGTTTTCAAAGCATTTTTACTGCATTATCTCATGGAGGAGAAGAAAGATCACTGGACAAGAAATTGAACACAGTGACCTAACCCCAGTTCTGCTATTAAGCAGACTGACCTTGAGTAAGTCTCTTAAGTTTTCTGGGCTACTTTTTTTTTTTTTTAATGAAATAGAGGAATTTGACTAATGCATAGCTTGGGTATTTCTTGTTCCAAAATACCTTAAGAAATCATTCCTAATGTAACCCTGTGCAACAGGCAAGACATATTTTCTCTTACTTTGAAAACAAGAAACCTGAGGTTTAGTGAGGTTGTCACATAGAGACAGGAAATATTACAGCCAGGCCTGGAACACTAAAAATCTGAGGGTTTTGCTATTACAGAGGACCCCTCGTTAGATATGGTTACTTAAATCTGACTTGGCTCATCTGTGAAGTTATTCCCTTGAATGATTGAATATTTATACCTTAAACATCATCAGTAGTTTTCAATAACAGAATTGAAAATCTATATGTTTACTTACATGATTCGTTAGTTGCTTCGATAGTTAACAAGGGGTGATCACATGTGTAGAAGATGTTGGATTTGCCTTAGAAAGCTAGTCATGTTGAGACAGTGATGATGAAGGCGGCATGAGGCGATGAGAGCTAAACTTGAAAACTTACCTTTTGCCTCTGCAGCAGTGTGACTCTTTTTACTCTATCTCACCAAACAAAATGAGATAAATGAGTGTGTTAGTGTAGATAAGCATTTAGCTGGACTGAACGTATCTAGAAGTGATGACGCTTTCTGCTTCGCGGTGTACCTACGCCTGACACCTAACGCCTCCCAAGATAGATGGAGATCCTGATCGTCATTTATCCTCCCTGCGGTTATTTTGATCCTGTCCTTAAGTTTTAAAAATGTTCTGCTTGTAACCATCTAACTTCTCGCGATCTCTGGTAGTAATCAACAATAGATTTTTGTCTCTTTTGTTCACTGAGAGATTCCTAGCGCCTAACGGTGTCTGACACATAGTAGGTGCTCAAGTCTTTGTTAAATGCACACATGAAAAGTGACCTCCAAGTCAGTTCTTATTACAAAAAAGAAAAAAAGCAACCCCCAGCAGTGTTTGTTTGCTTGTTTTTTGGTTTTGTTTTTGTTTTTTTTTTTACAATCGGGAGTACTATATAAACATTTGTGAGCAGAAGTAATTTAAGTCAGAGAGACTTTTCGCCTTTGTTTTTACAGAGATTTTTCCTCCTTAGAAAATGGATGTGCCATATTTGAAGATAGGCTTTTTTGTTGTTGTTTCAACATGTCACTTGGAAGCTAGTGTATTTGAAATTTAAAAAAAGACACAGCATTTATGTCAGGTAGCCATAATGTTCCCCAGAAAGTTTTTGTCTCTTCCCTCATCGTGTGTTCACCTTTCCCATTGTTAGAATGTGTGCAGAGAAGGCAGATGGCGGAGATGACTTTTTTCCTACCTTTTCCAACTTTCTCAGTTTCACTGATTATTCTTTTCTCCTGCTCCCCTCACCCCAACTCCCACTCGGGCTTCCTTTTTTCTGGTTGTGTGCTTTCCCCTCCGTACAATCAAAATGAATTTGACGTGAATGATGAAAAATATAACTAAGGAGGTGAGGGAGGGTCGGGCACCCAGGGACCTGAACCCAGGTCACCATCCTTACACTGCAGTCTGTGTTTCTGGATTTACACAGGTGAAATGTTGACCTAGAAGTATAGTCTATGGAACAACTACTGCAGCTTTAAGCTGTGGAGGTTTATCGGAAAAGAGCAGAAACAAAGGCAAGCAGATGGCTAAAGATGAAGGTCACATCAGATTGAGAAGTTTGTCAAAATGTGATGACATAGGTAATCTGTAAACTGTTATTGCGCCTAGCTGGAGGTGCTGAAAAACATTTTGAAATTACAAAAAACACTGGAGTCGCCAGCACAGAGGCAGAAATGATAGCCTGGAGTGGTTCTGGTCTATGGATGAATGCCAGATGTGGAAAGCGACATATCTGGAATTAATGATATTAAACATGCTTTTCTTTTATGCTCAATAATAACTCTATTATGATTGATACAAACCGCAGACACTTTATCTAGTACAAATGGAATCGTCTGTCATTGACTATATTAAATCATCAATTTCTGCATGATGAGGATCGTTTAGGGTAACTAATCATCTGTCTCGTTCTGAAGTCTTTAAGGCTGATCAGATAACGTTTTGAATACTGCCTGAGCAGCCATGACAATCTAACCCTTCCATGTAAGGATTGAGAGGGGCCCATTATGCCGTCAAAGCCTGTGGAAATATCACAGCTCTTTCTCTACATAATACCCTGCTGTAAATAAATCACTCTCCACCACAAACTTTATTGATCACAAGCACTTCCATGCTTGTGTCTAGTGAAGTCTCTACAGAATAAAATGCTGCTTTATATTTTGTCTTGTCAAAATATTAAACGGCTGTGTCAAGCAGAGTCAGGCTAGCAGTGATGGTGTAATTCTGTGCTAGCCCTTCTCATTCCCTCCTTCTATCTCAGCTGCCAAGCTTACAAAGCAGGATTTTTTTTTTTATAAACTTTCCAATTATAGTCTCGTAAGATTATGAAGCCTTAAGATAAAGTGTCCTAATTTAGAGTGGTGGAGTATTGAGCTCCTAGGAAAGCGACCGTTAGATAAAACAGCATCTCTCCCAAGGAAAAAGATAACCTGGCTTATTTATATACACAACTTTAATGGGCAGTGGGGGTTAGGCTGAAAAAAAAAAATCTCTTTAATTTTGCCTCGCAAAATGGAGGGCGGGGTGGAATCTAAATTAGTTTGCCCTAAAGTTCTTATTATTCATGCTTACAAAATGATGCGTTATGATCGAAACCAGCTTGGGGGGTGGGGATCGAGTTAACACCGAAGTCCATCATTAACACAACACACGCTTTCCAAACGGCAGGGATGGGTTGCCCAGCCCCTAAGTGGTACCACATACTGTAATATGTTTGTGGCAATCCCCAGAAACAACAAGCAGATTAAAAGTGTAATTTACTGCCTGCTAACGCTGAATTTCCTGGGCAGCATCTGGTTTTAATGCAATGTAAAAGAAGTTTCATCCTTTGTCCCTTATAAAGGGGTAGGATTTTGCTTTCAATAGGGAAAGAAAGACCCCGAAATCACTTACAGAGGAGTAGAAGATTTAGTGCTCTGGGCCATTAGTGCTGCTCAGAGGACACTAGGTTTGATCTTTATTCCCTTTTGGAAGATCATTAACTCTTTTAGACATTTAGCAAATAACCTCTTCAAGGCTGGGAGAGTTTCTACACCAACCATAAGAGAGCATTTTGCTCCTGTCCTGCCGGTTTCCAAGCCAGATATTTATTGAAACTTCTGTTTGGTCAGTGTTAAAAAGAAGTTAAGCCGTAAGATAAATTGGTAATCCTGGACAGCGAATTTATTTTGGAGTCATAAAAATTGGATGCCACATAAACGGAAAGCGCAAGTCTCTGCGGATCTCCGTGCACACCTCCATCCCTGCCTGGAAGAGATTCTAATGAAGAGAGAACAAATTTTAGCTTAGAGACGGAGTTAAACCCACTGGCATATTTCAAAGAAGCAAGTAAACAGCTTTTTACTTTTTTGATGGTAATAAATTTGAGCCATCAACAACCTTAGCTTTAATTCAAGTTGTAATTCATCTCCATGGTCCCCTGACCAGTATTTTTTCAAGTACTATAATGGGCAGTAAACCTCAAAGATAGTGGTATCAATCAGTTCTGTTTTTAAACAATAGGTCATTAAATCCTACTGAATTGTTTAGTCTCCTTCCAAGTAACGATGGCCGTGTATTTTCTTGGGAGGAAAATGAAATGTGCCGACATATTTGCAAATGGGTTGTTGGAAATCTTTTGCTTCGAGTTCGAGTTTCCCCCTTACCCGGCCAACGTTTACTAAATTCACACACCAGGTACTCCTGGCCTCAGGAGGGAGAGCCCGACCTTGAGAGGCTCAGGGTTCACTTAGACTTCTAAACAAACGATAACAGCGCAGCGTAAGGAAGCTACGATGTGGTTACCTACAGTGTTAGCCTTCATCTTGGATTTACCTATAAGATGCATGTAGGTTACTTTTCACATAAGAATTTAATAGACATCTGTTATTTATGCCCACTTAATTTTCTTATAACGCCTTCTTGATTTTTTTTTTCTTCACTGATCTCAAACCAGCTGGAGCTTCCACTCATGCCTGCTCAGAGGTGGGGACACAATGCAGGCCAGGTCATTTGACCTCCTGGCCACTATCTATTCAGGGATAGCCAGGAGTCACACAGTCAGGAAGGGGCAGAGCAGGTGTTTACCCAGGCATGATGGCTCGTGAGTGCATGTTCCTAACCACTATGTTTCACTCTTTTTTAGTTTACCTACTGTGGAAGATGCACTGACTGGGTGCGATGAATGCACTGAAGGTAAAAAAGACCCAAGCCAGTGCACCGAGATTCGTCACTGGGACTTTTACTGGAACATCACACTTCTGCTGATTTGCTAAGCTAGGATGCCAAGCTGTCCAAGGACCACTATTCTGAAGAAAGAACTCACCAGACAATGAAGCCAATGGCAAAAGAAAGAAACTCTGAGAGGTGGAGAGATGGGAGGAGGGAAACACTGGAGACTGAATGAACTGAGTGGTACCGTTTGATTTTGTGGATCTGTTCTTCAAGTATCTACCCCTGGATATTTTTTTCATTATGAGAGCCAGCAATGGACTACCCTTGCTAAAGTTAGTCTCAGTTAGGCTTCTCTACTAATAATAATGTGGTTAAAAAGATGAATACATAACTCTATTTATGGCTCAATTGGGAGAAAGTAGAGCACCGCCTCTAAGGGATCTTAGAAGCTCTTAGAGTTTGATGGGGGAAGAGACTGGGAGGGGGAGGCTTCAAAGGGAAGTTATCATTTATGAGCCTCAAAATAGGACTTGGATTTCATGGCAACCTTGGTATTGGGTAATAAGGATATAGCTGATAATTGCGCCCTATAATTTCTATTAGAAGATTTTTAAAAATCTATTATCTAAATATTTACTTTCCTTCTATTTAGTGAGCCAAGTTCTCCTAGTTTCTGGGTTTCCCCTGGTTTGCACAGCAGATACTTAGAAGAAGAGTTGTGTAAATCCTCTTTAGCGTATGAAGGTATCATTTAATATCCTGGGAGGTAGCTCTTTTCAGCCACCAGAAAACCGGTTATCATACCATACATGAAAGCGTTAATGCAGTTTCCTCAAGTATGTAGCATACTCCTGGGGAGTAGCTTACACTGTGGGAGAATCTAGGTCAATGTGCATGACTGAAAATAGCTTAACAGTGAATCCAATATGAATTGAAAAAATAATGAGATGAGATCCCAGCCAGGAGATACCCTGACTAGACTGATATTGGGCCTAAAAATCAAGCATCCCAGGTCTTGGAATAGGTGTAGTGGTCAGCCCAACTTTCTTTCCTGGCCTTGCAGAACTGTTGTGAAGAAGCATTGGGTGCTTAGATCCAAGTTCGGCCAAAGAGGCTGCCAAAAAGACGAAGAACCCTGTTCCATCAAGAGGCCACATTGCAGTTCGGAAGGGAAACAAAAACTTCTAGTGAAGCGACACTACATTTCTAGGCAATTTTATGTTTTTGCTCAGGATTCCATTACTGCCCCCTGAAGGTATTGCATTTCCTCAGGTTAATATGAATTTATTTGGCTATAAAAAGAGACATTGAAATCTTTCACTGTTCTACATTTTGGTTAGCAGAATGATTATGTAAGGAAGTAAACAAAATATTCTTTTTTATTTTGGGGAAAAAATGCCTTCAGATTGCTATATTTGTCAACCTGTAACATAGAAAATACTTAAATGATTGCTATCACATTCCCGGTTTTTGTTACAGGGGAATAGTTTACTGATAACCTCAATATTCATAAAGTAAGATAATTTTCTTAAATAGAAAATAACAATCTCTATAAACCTAGCGTTTAAAATAACTTTTTTTTGTCACTTATACAAGATACGATTAAGTAGCTGTCGATACTATCAATCATAATTGCCATTCTATCATTGCGCCATCTAGGTAGTGTTTCTGAAAAGGAAACGTGTCTCATTTTTGTCAAAACCTTAAACTACTCAATTCTTCTCCAACGAGAGGAAACAAATAACTCCTAAGTGTTTGCTATGGGCTGTCAGTTTGCCTGATAAGCAGTGCTAGGTATTGTGTGAAATACAAAAGTAGTTAAGACTTGGATGCTACTGTCCTGGATCTTTCAAGCCAATTGCATCTTCAGGGGTGGTTGGTAAGTGAGTAGGGCAAGGAAGCAGAAATGTATGCAATTACTATACAATATGGAAAGCTAAAGTAAGTGCTAAATAGAGGCCCAAGTGCCAGGGGAGACACACGCAAGAGTGATTAACTCTGACTCAGAGACTCAAGGATGGACTCGTGAAAATAATCTTGGCTTTGAATTCTCACGTATTTGAGATGTGGAGTAGGCATTCCTGGTCGAAAGGAGAGCGTAATCAAAGGCATGGTGGCGTGAATGCATGCTGTATTTGGGAACACTAAGTTAAATTGGTATGTTTGGAGGTTAGGAGTTGAGGAAGATTGAACCAGGTAGTGATAAAGATAGGTTGAGTCTAGATAGATTTTTGAGCATTTTAAATAGTAGTCTCAGGGTTTTTTTTTGTTTTTTGTCTTTGTTTTTTGTTTTTGTTTTTTTTTTGGCAATGGGGAGGCATGGATGGGGAGTGATATAATTTAGTCCGGATATTTAGGAGACTAATGTTAACAGCATAACAACAGTAGCTAACATTTATTGGGTGCTTGGCATGTGCCAAGCACTGTTCTATATGTGTAGTGTATATTAACTCATCTAACCCTCACCATAGGTACATATGTAGTTATCATTATCATCCTCCTTTTACAATGAGGCACAAGGAGCTTAGGCAATTTGATAATAGCCACATAGCTAAGAAGGAACAAAGCCAGGTTTTTGTCCAGACTTAATGGCTTCATAGTCTATGCTTCTAACTTCTATTTATGCTCTCAATATCCAATGTAGAGGATGTTGTGAGTAAGTGAAATGTTGGAGGCAGGAAAAACATTCAGTGAGTCCAGGAGGATTATGATGAAGACCTGAATAGGAAGTTAGTGGGGGAAATAAAAATAAAAGGATACATTTAAGAAAAAACACAGATGAAGAAGTAACTAATTTGGGCAATCAACTGGACCTTGGGAGTGAAAGAAAAGGAGGAGACGAAGACAACTTCAAGGTCTTAAAATGAAAGAAAGTGGTGAATTCCAGTAACAAAGATAAGGACTGCATGGGGCATAGGAGTATAGAGGGGGGTTTGATATAATGTTTGGTTGCTAATATGCTAAGTATAATATGCTAAGTAGTTCATTTCTATGCATATGGAATTTGGAAATGGAAGTCTGATGCCCAGGAGAGGGATCAAGGCTGGACCAAATTTACAGAAGTTGACAGTCACTCATCTGAAATGTTTTGAGTACCCATCATCTGCCTAATTCTGTATTAGAGGTACAGTGTCGAACAAGTAAACATGGTCTCTACCTTCATGGAGCTCACCATGGAAGATAGACACTGTCATATAAATTGATAGATAATTTAAATGGTTATTGATTCCATGAAGAAAAGTGAATGGTAGAACTGGGCCTTTTAATAGCGATCTAACTTTAATTGTGGGAAATTGAAAAGATTTTTCTGAAGATGTTTAATTTGAGCAGAAACCAGAAGAATAAGAAGGAATTCCCTGAATTAATGATCCTGGATGTTCAGTCAGAGGGAACAGCATGTATGGAAATGCTGATGTTAGAAAGAGCTGTGAGAATATGGAACTCAGCAAAGATGAGAGTGGCTGAAGTTTAGAGAATCAAAGACAAATTCCGAGAAAAAATTTGTAAAGAGAGTCAGAAACCAGATCACACAAGACATTTTAGGCTGTGTTAAGGATTTTAGAATTTATTTTCTAAAATAAATTGTTGGCAAATTATTGATTTTAAGCAGAGAAGTGGCATGGGAAGATCTGCGTTTTATTGTGGCTTCTAAGAGGTAGGGCAGATGATCAGGCTTAAACAAGGACATGGTTTATTTTTTTATTTTATTATTATTTTCTTTTTATTTTAGAGAGATAGTGTGTGTAAGTGTGAGGGATGGGGAGAGAGAGAGAGAGAATCTCAAACAAGCTCCATCGAAGCCTGTCTCGATCCCATAACACTGGGACCATAACCTGAACTGAAATCAAGAGTTGGATGCTCAACCGATTGGGCCACCCAGACTCCCCCAAAAAGGACATGGTTTAATTAGGATGTTACACCAATAATACCAGCGGCAGTTGATAGGGATTCAATTGCCGTGGTGGTAGTGGAGGAAAAGAGACGAGGAGGCAGAGTTGAAAGATATGATGATGAATCCTCGATGGGAAGTGAGAAAGAAATAGATACAAAAGGTGACTTGTAGGTCGCTTTGAAGGACACTTGAGTGGACTGTTTCCAATCTCAACTAAGCAGATGGATATTGTCCCACACTGGGAACAAGAGTTTAAGAATAGTTGCAGCTCGTTTTTTTTCAAACACGAGTTCAAGGTCCCTGTAATAATTCTAATGGGAGACAATATGCATGTAGCTGATCATGTTTCTGGAGCTCAGAACACAGCATGTGGGAAGTTATACAGATCTGTATTTGCAAATATATAGTATGCAGATGATGTTTAAAGACATGCCGATTTGTCAGATGTCTATGGCACGATGCAAGACTGAGAAGAGAAGGGGTATATGAACCAAGACTTGAAGAACATCAACAGTCAGAGCTAGGGTAGATGACAAGATACTGCTGGTCCAAGAAGACTTAGAATTACGTAGAAGAGAATGAGGTAAACCAAGAGTCTGGTGTCATGGAAGGCTAGCTAAGTAGACAGGTATTTTGTGTGTCTAAAATGTTAAGAAAGATGAGCACAGAACAATGTCCACTAGATATAATATCATGGATATCAGAGGTGACCTTAATGAAAACAGTTTTGATACAGTGGGTCTAGTCAGATCGGACCACATTGAAGAGTAAAGAGTAGATGAGAAAGTGGAGATGTGCAGATAGGCAATGCTCTCCAGAGCTCGACTGTAAAGGAGAGAAAAGAATTAGGGCGCTTGGGGCAGCTCAGTCAGTGAAGTGCCTGATTTCAGCTCAGGTCATGATCTCAAGGTCTGTGAGTTTGAGCCCTGCATCATGCTCTCTGCTGTCAGTGTAGAGCCTGCTTCAGATCCTCTGTCTCCTTCTCTCTGCTCTTCCCCTACAAGTGTTCTTTCTCTCTCTCTCTCAAAAATAAATAAACTTAAAAAAAAGAAAAGAATTGAAGCAGGAGCTTGAAAGACGTGTGAGGAAAAGGCAAGGCTTATTGTTGTATTTTGTTTTAAATATGAGAACTATTAAATATATTTGAATGCCAAGGAAGGACTTTAGTAGAAAAAGAGATTATGCATGAAAAGACATGGAAACAGATGGAACAAGGTCCCTGAGAGGGCTGGAACTGACGAGATCTGAGCTAAAAGTGGAGGAATTGGTCTTTGTTTTTGTGGGAAGGATACACACCTATGTTCTAAAGAAGAGGTACAGTGAGGACAGGGCCGAGGCAGCTGGGCTTAGAGATTTGGTGGTGGGCAGATAAAGGCACATTGGCCTGATGGCTTTTTTTTTTTTACTCTGAGATTCATGAAGCAAGGTCATGCATGGAGGTGACAAGAGAGAAATACAACTTTTGAGAGTCAGTGGTCTCAAGTCTAGAATGTATTGTGAAAGGAAAAATGTTGTGAGGTCAGAAACTTAGAGAATGACTGCATTTAAGGATCCAAGGGAGAAAGAGAAGTGTGTGCAGAACAATAGGAAGGGATGGGCCCAGAGGCACAAGGAGAGTAAAGACTCTAAGTTATAACAGAAAAAAGTTCTGGTGTCCCCAGAGGGAGAGTCAACGTCAGGTGACCTGACTAAAGCTATTGGAAAAAGAATGTTTTTAAAATATTTATTTATTTATTTATTTGAAAAGTGAGAGAGATTTAGAGCTTGAGCACGGGAGAGGCAGAAGAGTGGGGGAGAGAGAATCCCAAGCAGGCTCCACGCCTTCAACTCAGAGCCAGACACAGAGCTCGAACTCACAAACCATGAGATCATGACCCGATCCCAAATCAGGAGTTGGATGTTGAACCGACTGAACCACCCAGATGCCCCAAGATAGTATTTTTTTTAAAGTCTGTGTCATCTGACAAGTGCTGTACTAAGTGCTTCATATGAATTAGTTCATGGCAAAGGCTAAGAAGAATGTAATATTAACTGTAGACAGATTAAGTGACTTGTCTAAGCTCAAATGGCAAAGAATTATGTAGTGAGGCTTTTCATGTAGGAAAGACAGAACCCGAAGCCCATGAACTCACCACCCTGCATACTACCTCAAAAGGCTAACGAATGTATATTGGGCCTTTGCTATTAGTAAGCATTTTGCTAAGCATTTTATTTATGGAAGGGTTTAGGTTGCTATTCAAAATAGGAAAAAATAATCAATTAAAAATAGAGTTGCCAGTATTGGTGCTTACCTGAGATAGGAGAATGTGCTGTGCTCAGAAACCACAGTAAGCTATTTTATTAAACTCATAAATAATAGTATTTATTAAGTTGCTCATTCCTTAAACACAAAATTGAAAGATGGAAAGGGGTGAGATGGGGTTAGATCAAGATATTCTCTCACCTGTGGGAGTTTACTAGGTATGAAGGACTCCATACAACCAAAGAACAATGGAATCATCATTAAAAAATAAATACGTGAATAAAATATTGATAGTGAGTAAATGCAAAGATAGTGCTCAACACAGAGAACATTTTAGGAGTTGGTTGTTCAGATCCAGATCAGAGTACTTCTTCCTGGAAGTTGGGCTACTTGATGAAATTTCTGGAGAAACATGGTATTTTTGCCCTATGTCCCTAAAGCTCCCTAAAAAAAAAAAAAACAAAAAAAAAAAAACAAAAAAAACCATTATGCTCCAGGGGGTCCAGATTCTAAACAAGGCCAGATTACAATGAAAATAGATGATGTCGCTGATGCCTTATAAGGAAGGCCAGAGTGGGTAGTTCAAAGGTCAGGATGGGGTGCTGGTGGTGTTGAGGGCTGCTGAGTTAAGAACACTCTTGCTGGTCCCAGAGTCAAGTATAGAATCTTCATACACTAATGGCACATAAAAGGAAAATGTGAGGAATATTCATCACTATGTCTAGTTATGTCTATATGTATATCATTCTGTTCATTATTCTATTATTATTCTATTCTATATCATATCTATTCATCTATCACCTATCTTCTACGTATTTATTGTTCTCTGACACTGAAACAGATAGAAAAAAATATAAATGTATTGTCAATGCCTTATAATAGCTTCAGGTATTTTTATTATATTGCAGTTTCTATATTAGAAAATGATCTCCATGTTCAAGTAGATGGATCATATTCACAGAACTTGGTTGATTTGATTAAGGCAGCTACTCTACTTAAGAAGTCTAGGATAATCGCTACTCAGTCTCCATCCACATGACAATTTCTCTTTATGAGGAAAAAAATCCAATTTAATCCTGTTTATAGAGGTATTATTTGCTAATCATTGTAAAGTAAAAGTTTCAAGACATTAACTCTTGGGATGTGAGGTGCTTTACCACATTTTGATTAATAACTGCTTTTTATACTTAAACACTTTAAATACCTCCTGTGTGTCTATCTGTCTGTCTTAATAAAATCAGGGCACTGAGAGAAAGTAAGAATATTTTGTGTATTTGTGGGGCGAAAACAGGTTTTGTACAGGGCAAATCTCCATTTTCTTCTCATTAAGAAGACTTGCCCACTTCCAGCCCTTAGAGAAAAGCAGTTTCTAGAAATCTGTGCATTATAAAAAAAAAAAAAAAATTCACAGTGGAATGTATCATGAGCTTTGGCGAGAGTGGTTTTGCTTGCCATACGAAGAAGCGTTCAGAGGAGAAGAGGGATTCTGGATCAAAATGAAGACGGCTAACTTGAAGTGAGTAAAGCATTGGGTATAAAGGACGCCCCTACCACATGGAAATTTCTCTTCTTGTGACCCTTTGTTCTCCCCCTAAGACCTTGATTTTAAGGCTGTGGTTTCTGAGGGGTGGGAATTTCTGGGAATGGCTGGAAAAGGAATCCTGAGTGATTTTCTCGTCCTTTCGAAATCTTCTTTAAAGTCTGGACATGTCAGGCCACTGCTAAATCCGTCTGGCATAGCATTCCTGACAGGCAAAATTACTATCTTGGAGTCTGCCTTCACTAGAGCTTCTGTTTGAACTCCCTGGAAGCTGACATCCCCATAGAGTATGAAATCCACCACACTGGCTGTCAACAAGCCGGCAGCTTACTGACTTGTGTATTACCTGCTGGCTGTTCCTCCAGAGTGAAGAGTCTTGTCTGATGATTTACCCCAGAAAAGAGTCTTGCAGATTAACTGGGAATGAGCATCCTGTGACCAAATAAGAGTGTGATTCTCGTTCACCTACCTGTTTGTCTCCTATTCTCCAGTGTCCTAAGGGCAAAGATCTAACAGGCTACTTTCTAGCAACGCATTATTTTAGTCATCTTTCAGCTAAACGAAAAATCCAGAAGCAAAATAGATCATTGGGGTCTACTGTATGAAGTGGCAATGCTGCAGAGATCAGCAGATCGATACCTATTTATAAACAGATTTATCTGATTTCATTTACCATCGAGAGTATATGTCAGTGCGTGTGTTTCCTTATGTATATACATCTAGCAAGTTTGGGATAAAATATTTAAATATGAATAAAAAAGAATAAGCCCAAATGATCTGGATAAGAAGTCACTTATAATTTATAAATACACAGTCAGTTGGAAAATAGATAGCTGCCTAACTAGATAGACGGGTAAATACATACACACAGCAAAAGAAATTGACACTAAACTGAAACATAATTAATTCAGGGATTTTTTGGAGTACACGGAAAATTCTGCTACCAACAAGATTTCGCCACTCCCTTTTCTCCCACCCGTGACACGGGTTACTTCTCTCTCTTCTTTTTCTTCTCCCTTCCCTTCCTTTCCTGCTCTACATAATACTTGCTCAGCCCCGAGGAGTGTACTGAGTGGTGGGGCTGGCAGCAGGCAGCAGATTAGCAGTAATATTTGAGAGACAGACTCCGGCTGCCTCCCTTCATCACTTTGCTCTCACTTCCAACTTCAACCCTTCCCCCACCACCTGAAAGGCAATCAAAGATTAAGTGGAAGAGAAAAATATGTCAACGTTTTTTCTCTTACAAAAGAAGTCTATTTGTCTTACAGCTTGATTAAATGCCCTAGTAGGTTATGTTTACTTAAGTTTTTTGTTTCTTTTTTTTTTTGGTTTTTTGTTTTTTTGTTTTTTTGTTTTTAATTGGATGGCTAGCCCCGTGGTTCTGAAGCACACCACATGGACCCCACAGACTAGTCAGCCGCAGTCACTCTAAACAAATATCTAGCCTGGAGTATGACTACAAGTTTGTAGAGTTTTTTTCCCCCTCTAGTGAGCCTAACTAGTTCATAGTAGGTGGTTTTGTGTACCAGCATCAATTTTTAAAGAGATTCAGGGATGGAAGCAACGCTTATCTCTTCTGTCCTGTGTCTGTAAAACAGGAAAAAAATAATTTTAAAATATGTAGTTCCATTGTCACCTTAAGAGTCTTGTATTCGTCAGACCATGTAGCCTGATTTTAGGTAGCCAGGATAATATTGTTTCTTTCTGATGGTACCTCCAGCTGTAGACATTTCCTGTTAAAATCTACTAGTTAAGCAAACACTAAGACTGTCAGAAAATCGGTATTTTCATCTGTACAATGGGGATAATGGTACTAGTAAGGGATTAAATACCATCCATATATTATATATTAGCATTGTCTACTATGATACCTATAATTACATAAGAAGTATACAGCCAACATTAGCTTAATTGAATTTAACCATTCCTACAGATTCTAATGAGCACCCCCATTGATACTAATGGAATAAAGCATTACTATTATCATGTAAATTTATGCACATAATAGCCTCTTTTAAGGGCAAGCGCCTTAACCCTAAATCTTGATATTAATGGTAATAAGCAATCTATATATACATAGCACTTTACAGATATCGAAGATATGTAATATCCATCATCTCACTTTACCCTTCCAATGATCCCAAGATATTTTAAACAGAAGATTACTGAAACTCCTGAAGTTTAAAAAGCACATTCGAGGTCATACATGTACCATGCAGTGGATGAGAGATTGGAACTCAGAATCTAGAACCCATCTGGAATCAATGTTTACTAATTTTAATAGAGGACAAAGCAGGTAGGACATGAGATGTGTTTATAGTAACCAAATCAGGCAAATGTCTGTCTTCTCCAGCTTTAGGCAGCAGCCGTATTTTACTGAATCTCCTGAAGCCAACATTTATACGCCAACGTGTGGCTAATCTCTATGAACCCCACACCAACAATACAAGGGTTTATCATTTTTTCACACAGTCTCAAGCATTGAAAAACTAAGATTTTCCTATGTCGGGGGGATATAAGTGGACCTCTAACTATAATTCTGTGAGCGCTACCCATTTGTTAGAGTTCATGATAGCAGTGACAGGGGCACAGGTGGCAGGAAAAGGGAAACTATGGAATACATGTAACAAGTTATCCTTACATAAATACCACTGCTTATTTATTTATTTTGAGAGAGAGAGAGTGTGAGAGAGCGTGAAGAGGGAAGGGGCAGAGAGAGGGAGAGAGAGAATGCCAAGCAGACTACACTGTCAGCCCAGAGCCCGACGTGGGGCTCGATCCCACGAACCGTGAAGTCATGACCTGAGCTGAAATTAAGAGTCACATGGTTAACTGACCGAGCCACCCAGGCACCACAACAACATCTAATTTTTGACAAGAGGCGGTTCCATTTTGAACGATTCTAGAAACTCTAAGCTTTGTCCATTTCGTAGGACCAATAAAGTAGTTGCGAATTATTATCACAGTCATTGTCAATTCTGATCTTTCTCAGTAAGAAATGTCTTAGTAAGACATTGATTCATCATTGCGTGTTCCAGAAAGACATTTAGAGTGTTTATTATGATCTTTATTTTTCGAAAAGAAAAGAATATCTTCATTTTGTATGAGTAATCTGTGACAGTGTGAGGGAAACAAGCTAATTACATTGTGTGTAATTACATTGTCAAATTCCAACAATGCTCAAATTAATCTTCCTATTTGGTTTTGCATTAATCATATTTTTAATAAAGATCACTTGCCCCTGTGCAGACATTTCGGTACTCTGGCCCAATATCTTGTCTGAAAAACGAGCTCCTCCTACAACAAGCCTCATGCCTGGTTGTTCTCACATCAAAAATGTCTTCGCAGCATGCATTGGAACCCTTTTTAGAAAAAGATCTCAAAAAAGAGAATGCTTTGGGGTCAGCTGTTTGCTTTTACCAAAAAGTCAAGAAAACACGGCCTGGTTAATGTGAATGTGAACTCTAAAAATCTCATTCTTGAACAGTAGGAATACTACGAGGCTAGAGGATGTAAATTGCAGCAGTTGCCAGTAACCACTGGCCTCGCCACGGCCCTTTGGAGTGTTATAAGACTTTTCTTATTTTTTATTGGAACTACACCAGGAATTACACTCGGAATTATGTCAGTCCTGCGGCAATTTTCAAGAAGCCGCAAGTCCGCGATCCTGAAACTTTGACTGCTGACAAGAACTTGCTCGGAGCAGCAGTGTTATTAACAAGCCACCTTTCCGGCACCCCATCTGCACTGGAAGCCATCCCCAACTCATCACCTCCATCTGTCTCTCCGTACGACGGGGCGTGCACACCAGCAGGCTTCGGCCACGAGGTTCAGTTTGCTGCTGAGTTACTCATCAAACATCCCGTGCTGTGTGGACTCCTTACTCTCAGTACTGTGGGGTGCAGGCGACCAGTCTGTGAGCCTGACAGAAATGTACTTACCTCCTTTTATAATGAAGGCGCTTTAGGCAGTCATTGTGAGGCCTTGAGAATGAAGATATTTAAGCATGTGCCCAAAGAAATACATTCGGTACCGTGGGTGGCTCTCTGGGATTTATTACACCCCTCAGGGGAAGTGGGATCCCTCGATTTGATGTCATCCGGGCTTTGTTCTCTGCACAGTGTCCTCTGAAGGCTACCAGCTCTGGATTCTTGTTCCAGCTTTTAAAAGGCCTCTGAGGACTCATAAATTCAATGCTTCTGTATTAAAGCACAGGATATGCATGTGCCTACTGTTCTGTTCAGGTCCGGTCTTTTCCTGGCAAGACTCCACTTTCACTCTTGCTGCTGGGTACCGAATGGTATGCAAATGACTTACCACCCACTAGGGTTTTGTTGTTGTTGTTATTTGTTTATTTATTTATCTTTTTTTTAAGGAATTTTTTTTTTCAACGTTTATTTATTTTTGGGACAGAGAGAGACAGAGCATGAACGGGGGAGGGGCAGAGAGAGAGGAAGACACAGAATCGGAAGCAGGCTCCAGGCTCCGAGCCATCAGCCCAGAGCCCGACGCGGGGCTCGAACTCACGGACCGCGAGATCGTGACCTGGCCGAAGTCGGACGCTTAACCGACTGCGCCACCCAGGCGCCCCTTTTTTTCTTTTTTTTTTCTTTTAATTAAACTGGCCCCGTAACTCCCACTTTGCTTCAGAATGGTGGGTTATCCACGTTACTCCTGAGAAATTTGATTTTCATTTTTTTAAAGTCTTAGCTTCCTTTCTGGGTAGAAATGGGGAAATAGCGGGGGGGCGTTTCTCACATTGTTAGCTTTCTCGGATTCCGTGCGCGGTTGTGATATAGGGAAATCTCAATGACTGGCCACAGAACAGAATCGTACACAGATCCTAGAAGTCATATTTCCTTTGGGCTCGGTGCACGATGGAGCACATGGGCTGTAGAAAGCGAAGCCTTATGATGTAATTGGCAAGGGCAAGGCATGGATACTGTGGTAAAACTGTATTTCCACATCCAGCTTTGTCCCTTGCCAGCTACTTGGCCTTGAGTAAGTTAAATGACCTAAGCCTCAGTTCGGTCATCTGTAAAAAGAAGGAAATAGTGTCCAACTTTTAGGTAACTTTGGGATGTGGTAGTAATGAAACCAGATAGTACATATACTGGACTAGCACAGAACGTGGCAAATAGTAAATACTTAACTGTTAGGTTATACCCCTGTTATGACTGAGGACAGAATGTTCTTCTAAAAGCAAAGGAGAAAATTAAACCAAATGATTCTTTTCGATTTTCCTGTAGCCAAACTTTCTGCTTTATCATAGCCTACGATTTTTAACTCACGGGTGGAGAAACTGAAAGAGAAAATTAAAAGTGCTATTTGGTGATTATATTCTGGAGTTCTGCAATAGGACTCAACCACGAATTCAAGACTTCGGGTCCTCCAGATGTGTCTCTATCCATAAAACTGTATTTCCTTTGACTCGTATAGAACTGTGTACCCAGAGGGCACTCAATAAAAATAATGACAAAAATCAACCCATTGCTGCACACAGGAGTGAACTTGAAGATCGATTTCATATTATTTTTAGTGTTCTTCAAAGCACCCGGTTTCTTGGGGGAAAAGCAAGCCATATTGCTTGTAAGCTTTTATGTTTTCTTGTTTAACATCTGTCTTGGTCTCAGACTTTGCTACCCTCACTGTCATGTGGCAAACTGGTCCTTGAAATTAAATGTTATCAAACATACTAACTAGCTTATTTTATGGAACCAGGGAGATAGCTAGCTTTAGATTGAGGCACCAAATGACACCTACCCATCATATACCACGACAAAGGTTAATAAAAATGGTTCTTACACTAGAACATTGAAATCTTTAAGCCAAATGGCACACAAATGAGTCTAAGTAAAACTGGGAAAACATGAATAAGATGGGTTGAGTCCATCAATGACAATATCCTGATTGTAACCCTAGACTATAATTTTGCAAACTGTTACCATTGGGAAAGATTGGGGGAAGTATAGAGGAAAGATATTTCTGTATTGTTTTTCACAACTGCATGTGAATCTACAATTATCTTAATAAAATGTTTAATTAAAAATATGGAAGATAGATATCTTCATAACGATTCATACTTATAAGGATTGTTTCTAACACACCTTTAATTGCTCATTGCTTTGTATACCATCTAAGTGAGATGTTTTCTACAATTGAACGATTCAGTTGGTCCATAGTCTTTAGATTTCATGGAAAAATGGAATGAAGTGGCTAAACTACTATAGCCTGTTTGTTCTTTCAAACAAACCTAGGAAATTGGAACAGTCCTTACTTTTGGACTTAAAAAAAAATTGGCCAGAGGATAAACAGAATCCACAAAAAAATTTGCGTGTAAAGCAGCACAGAAAGGCCTTCAAGAGAAGAGCATCTCTCATTGATCTATTTTTAAAATATATTGTGACAAAATCCAAAAGTTTCCATCTTTCGGTTCTGAAATGTATATAACCATTAGCAGCAGCAGATGTTACTCCTGCTGGGACCTTAAACATAGTTATTTTCTGATTGTCCTTTCTGACGCCTTAATGTCCCATGGCCTATGGTGTTTGTTTATTTTTTATGTCAGATTTTCTTAATATTCTTGCTAAAATCACTGGGTGCAGATTCATGTTTCTCATGGTAACAGTGATTTTAATCCACTCACGTGAGCATAAACAATTGTTATCAATACTAAAGATCCAAAATGACTCTAGATCACTAGAGGTGGTACACTTGAGTGTTAGCATGGCAGGAGTCAGTGACAATACACCTTTTTCTTTTAGACGTCAGTAGAGCCGTGCTGATTTTAGCCATGGGAAAGAGTGCGGAAGGGGAGGAAACCATGGCTTTCTAGCTGTGTTTCTGTAACTCAGGTATTTACAGCTGAGATAACTAATCCTCTTGGCTTTTCTTTGCTTTAGTGAAAACGACAACAACACATAATGTATAAGACCGGATCTGATCATGGTGGAGTGTTACTTATATTTGTTTCGAACTATGTTAAAGGAAAAGGAGGGAAAGATGCTTTATTTTGGTTACCTAGCAATTATTTCCACATCTACTCCCCGTTATCTCACAACCCCTCCCCCAAGACTGTAGAGATCAGTATGGACAGTAAGTTTTACATTTTCAATATTTCCAGATACCATTCAGTCCTTAAAAATCTGAAAATTGTGTTCAGAAACTCTGAAACATCTATCCCTTTAACTTAGGTTGTTAAATAATGAGTTATAGGGAAAGACATGGAACACACATCTTTTTCTCTGATTGTAACTCAGGTGCCTTGGGGATATGATTTCACAGACCTTTAAACTAAAAGCATTCATAGCGTCTTTGCCTACTTTTCCCACAATCTGCATGTTGGGTCTTTCATCATCCACTCTCAGATTTAGTTGGAAATCTCCCAAAGTGTAGCTCATATAACTCTCCTTGAAAGGCACCTGCCCAATCAACCACACTTGACTTCAAGGAAGTTTTGTGGAAACTAATTACAGGAGAATCATGATAATCCCCAAACTCTTAGGTAAGTAGGAGACCCTGTGGAAGTATGTGGTCATATTAACAGCTTATTTATGGAATGTGGTCTTTATTTTGGCAATGTTTTTAACGGGTTCACTGTACACTTTTAAGGCACATGAGTATGCATTTGCTGCTCATTACTCGCTGCAGTTCTGGGGCAAAGCTGGGTACAAAGAGTCTCTGAAGGACAAACCCGACCATTCATCTGTACACATGTACCATGCTGGCTGCTGTGTGTTGTAGAAAGAGGCTCTGCAGATTCTCCAATCGGAGGAAATAATGAGCTTAAAGCAACAGCTCCTCTGAAAACAGTTGGCAGTTAGATAATGATGGATATGCTACAAATTCCAGATATACCAGCCAAGAGAGACGAACGATGCATACAAAGAAAGGAAGGCTAAAATCTATTACCTCTGTTTTAGGGGTGAAAACACAAGATGCTGTTCAGTATGGTGGCGACATTGTTTGAGGAACATTGTGCTACATAATAAACAGCACCACATTCCAAAACAAATTTCTTCCTGAAGGAGGTTATTAAGAAAAAAAAAAAAAATGGATGTGATGGGAAGAGCTGGAAAGTGAAAGTTGAAATCCTGGCCTCACGTTGAGGTTTTCATCTGTGCTCTTTTACGGAAATAACTTCACAATCAGCAACTTGGACCTTTTTTGTAAGGGGCACATGGTCTGGTCAACTTAAGACTGTGTTGATGGACGTCAATACCATCGATTAAAAAGTAAAAGTTCTGTCAAACAGTAGTTTGATCTTCATGACAGCAAACAGCCTGTTTGATGTTTTTATTGAATCAATGGATTTTTTTTTCGCTGAATTGATTGGTTGTTTTACTGTCATGTGGGCACTTCCTAAATCAACATGTGCCTCTGTAGAGGCGTTTTTAAAATCGCCTGAATTCATAGATGTGTCTAGAATTTTAGACTAACAGAATCTTATGAAATCCAAACTGCATCAGAATAAATGGCATCAATGCCGAGAAAGAGCTTTTTGTTTTTCCTTTTCCTAAAGTTGGATTTGAATTTCAGAATTCAAGCAACTCAGTGTTACAGACCGATAAAAGGTCATTTTTTTTCTTATCTCTTTTAAGTATGTACTTTGGGTGTTGACTGAGTTGTTAGAGAATACGCTATCAATAAAGGGAAATTGATTTGTAATAGATTTTTAAGGATAAAGAAAAAGGAAATAGATCCTTATGCTGCCACATCTCTTTAATAGATAAGCTGACACATTAGCCAGGTTTTCCTGCCTTTCAGGGGAGGTATCTACTATTCACTGTGGTCAAGATTTTATAAATGCCCAGTGGGTCCTGCAAAATGTCATTGTTTCTCTAATATATTTAGATTTACCAATAGGCTTTCGTTTTAACAGTGGAGGGTAAGCACAAAGATAAAGTCTGCTATATTCTGCCATGAAAGAGATGTATTGGCTCTTTTACTCTGCATATGGTGGGAGAAAGCGGTTGCAGATTTGTTTTATCTGTTCTGGTTTCAATGCAACATATTAAACACCACATCTCAAAGAAAAGACATTGATGCCACTTGTATAATCAGCGTGTCTTGTCTCCCACAGGGGCTGCAGTAGGATCTCTTTATAAGGTGGACTGTGATGACCCTGTAGGGTCAGTTTATAATGGCTCTGACCTATCCACTTTCAACACACTTTGGGGTTATTCAAAACTCCAAATTCACTTAATAATGAGATTCTACCTATTCGGTGCATCCCTTCCTTTGACACTAACTAACCAAAGTGTGCCTCTAGATTTTCTTCTGTTGTCCGTCCATCCATCCATCTATCCATCCATCCATTCACCGTCTTTCAGCCCTCAGATCCTCTTCAAGACATCTGACTTACAGCAAATACCTTTGATTCCTACTTGCTTGATCACAGTTATCTGACACAAGTTTTCCTACTTCCTGTCTTACGCAAACTTCCAAAATACCTTTGTTCTGGTATCCTTCTTATCACCCCAATAAGTCCATATATTTTTAGCTCTTTTTTCTTTGCATCCTATCATGTAAGGACAATTTAATGATCCAGAGCTTTCCTTTTCCTCTTATGTATCTGTGCTTTGTAATTATTTCCTGATTCTTCTGAATGAGCATTGATTTCTAGTAGCTCTATCACCACTGCCCACAAATATTTTTATGTCTTCCCTAACAAAAGGAAACGATGTCTCCAGCTCATAGTACTCTTCAGAGTTACTACACTTTTACTGCCAAGTTTCTCCAGAGAGCAATTTACAATTCCAGCCATCATTCCCTCACCATCCCTTCACTGACAGTCTGGCTTCCAGCCTCATCACTTTACAGGAACTCCTTTTCCCAAGGTCACCAGTGTCTTCCTAATTGCCAAATCCAACAGTGTGTTATCAGTCCTAATTCCTGAAATCACTGTAGCATTAAACACTTACTTGACTTCTTTGACTCTTGCCTACATTTTTTTTTTGTCCCTCAGAGAACTTGCACATTCTCATGGCTTCAATTTTAAGCATCAGGGATGGATGGACAAGGAGCTTTGATATCAGAAAGATATCCATTTTAATTCTCAATGGTTCTCCCATTTATTAGCTATATGATCTTGGATACAGTTTTTACCTCTTGTAACCTAAGTTTATGCCTCTAAAAAGTAGAGCTAATAACGTTTTTGCATGGGATAAATAGGATTAAGTAAAAATGAGCAGCATACAGTGGATGCTTAACAAATGTTCATGTCCTTGATTTTCCTGAATAATTTTCTGGACTTCCTGCTAAGTTTCAGTCATATAGTCTCCTTAGTTGCTTACTTCTACTGTGTGCTCCCAGTACCCCCTCAGTTGTCCATATTTAAGCATACACATCGTTTTTCCTCTCATGCCCATCACCCCAAACTTCCTCTTCTAAAATTCTTTGTTTCAGAGTCACCATGGCCTTCACAAAGGCCAGTGACAGCTGCCTGGGTTCACTTGGGAAGCTCTTGACTGCTGATCCTCAAAAGGGTTCATGGCCAAAGTTCTGAGGAATCTCCATATCTGTGGCTGCTAGTATTTCTCTTGATGCAATTCTAACTCTATGCTATATGAAAATATAACAAGAAATTGCTTGGTAAGCTGGCTTGCTCCTGACTTCTACCCTTGACTTTCTCTTCTGGGCCCAAGAGAGAATCTGGGTCCTGGTTTGGGTCCATTCTTGGCTCTCTCCTCAGCTCTCTCTGGTTTTGCTGCTTTCCCTAGAGGTTGATAAGCAAATTCATGGTTGCCCAGGCCACCTAAGTTGCCTCCCTAGATAGCTTTCTATTGCTCTCCCCTTTAGGGTGTGACAAGTGATGTCATCACTTTCAACCTCTCAACCTGGAGCACTTGAATTAGGTTTTCACTTTTATTCCCCTCCTCTCTCTCTAGGACAACTCCCTGATCCATTCAACCCTAAATAACTGTAACTTTGCAAAGCTTCATACATGCCTCTTTTCTTTTATTATTTATACCAGTAGAATAATAATGTCACTTAATAATGTTCTTACAGCAACAACAACAGCTAAGATTTGTTGAGAGCCTATGGTGTGCTAGCCATTTTGGCAAGACTTTACAAGCTTCGTCTGTTTTAAAAGAGAAAATTGAGGCTTAAGGTCATAGTAAGTACTGGAGCTAGGGATTTAGCTCAGATTTGTCAGCTCCCAAACCCATGTTCTTATTCACTGTTGTACTTTCTTTGAAACGATCACATTTCCTTGATAGAAGCATTTATGTGTTTTTCATAAGTATTTTTCAAACTGCGTATCTTTCTAACCACACATTTTGTGAAATTGCACTGAACAAGCGATTTCAGGGAATTAGAAATAAATTGTAAATAAATTATTACGTTAGTAAAGATTCACCCAGTATTAGCCAGAAAAAAGAACAGTCCCAATACTGAGAGAAACCAGGAGAGGGGAATAGTGTGATAGCACAGAGAAAGGAAATGTTGACAATTTACTCTCCAGTGATGTCAACTTGTTCATCAGTGGAGGCATTCTCTGGTTGGGAAGAAATAAAAGGGAGTGTCCTTGGAAAGAGTCAAAACTGAAACAAAGCAAATGGTGTCAGGCAATAGGAAGTCAATGGAGAGGAGCAGTGGTGTGGTTTAGGAGAACAGTTTCCTGCTTGAAATATTTCCCATTAGCATGAAGCCCTTGAACATGTGCACTGTAATGTCAAGACATTTGTATGGAAATTTTAGCACTCTTTGTGCATAGTCTGAGACAGCAATGGACTTGCAATCTGAACACTGAATTTTCTTCCTACCTCTACCACCAAACAGCTGCTTGACCTTGGACGGATCTCCCAACCGTCTTGGTCCTGAGTTTTCTCATCTCTAAAATCCCTGGAGTTGGACTGTGTGGGCTGTAAAGCTCTCCCCTGTTTTAGCAAGAGGTATTCCACCTGCTCAAAACGTGGTGAGGACTTAGAGCTTAGGTTTGTGGACCACCACCCCTGCGACCCAATTACTAATTCCATATGGATGTCACGGGTTGCTCTGCTCACTCGGATTGTGGAGGAAATTTAAAATCTTGATAGGAGAGTCCCCACATGGGGGATAAGCACACGACCTCAGAGGTTACACACCTTTTGTAAAGTACCAGAGTGTGTTAGCACTCAACTCTGCCAGCAAGATCCCTTTCTAATTCTTGAGTCAAGCCCTCTTCTGCCCCTGGGTGCATCCATTTCATCGCAACTGCTGCATATAACTTCGGTTGGCCTGTGGCCTGGGAGGGTCTGTGCAACCGCAATGTGCAGGAACAATTACAACCGAACAAGGGAATAATTTGGTCAGTAGTTTAGTATCTCAAGATCTAAAGAATGATCACCTTCCGTTAGACTAGTAGACCCAAATTGCCCTTTTTATTGCTTCGCTAAAACACACCACTTTGCCCAGTTCATTTATTGACTTTTTCATCTCAAGCACAAATTCTTACCTAGGTGGAAGTTAAAGGCCCACAACACACTAATTGTAAAAGCGAAGAGTGCCAATTCAACAGAATTCCAAAACCACGGGAAATGCCTGTGAACTTGACAACTCTTGTGTAAATGAAGCCTGAAAATGATTTTTTTTTTAAAAGAGGCCTTGGGTGTTCCTCAAAAAAACTTTACCTCTCTGTTACAAGAGCGCGTTTACCTATGGAAAATGACAGAAGCACTTGGTGTTAGTTGCAGTAAAGAGTAGGAAACACCGAGGTTGCTTTTTGGGAAATAACAAAAAACCAGCTGCTAAGATTTGATTTAAATCACACCCCCAAAATACCACCCTAGCATCCAGAAACATACATCATCTGCATAAAGAATCTAACCCTCCCCACCCCCACCCCCACCCCCACCACTGTTCTGCTTTGCAGGAAGCGAGCAAGAGTTAAAACACAAGAGCAATTTTTAGAGGAAACCTTACGACTAGCAATCAGTGCTAATAAGATTCTTTTCCTCTTGCAAGATTCACAGAAAGCCCTAGATCCATGCCGAGCACATTCAAAGGCAAGGGACTAAGAGCTCCTCTCACAGGTTCATTATCATTCTCAGGTTATCCCAAGCCAAGTGAATCAGGAAAGCAAATGAATTAGTGAGAATTACGGAGCCTCTGTGGTCTGAACCCACTCCAAATCTCGGTGAAGATGAAAGGTAGACGCTGATGTCTTATGTCCCAAGGTTCTCAGGATTGGAGCCCCAGCGCCTAGCTGTTCCTCGAGAGCCTTGCAGAAATGTGCAGGCAGTTAATGTTGCCTAACGTCTTCTGACCGTGGGTTCAGCCATGTGGGAAAAGTTTTACGAGGCTGCAAAACCAAACCCCCTTTCACTCACAATTAATTACAGAAGACTTGCTATAGCACCTAGCTTTCAATGAGTCCAGCATGGGCACTTTTCTTCTTATTTTGGTCACTTGCTAATAATCAAAGATACCAGGGTAATGCTTTATTATATGATGCTACCAAATGGGATTTTTGAAGGAAAAAAAAATGTATAAAATATTTGAAGTGCTAAGTGGTAAGCTTCTTTGCAAGAGCCGCTTTGAGCTGAGGGGCAGGATTTAATTTGAACTAAAGTCTTGGAATTACAGAAGTTGTTGTTGCTGTTGTTGTTTCTCTTGTTTTAAAGGCTCCTGGCAAACGGGGGTGGGCAGAATGGGGAGGTGGCATGAATTTGTGCTTGTGGTAGAGATACAGTGTTCCTTGGAGCATCTATGAAATTTAAACAAAACATGTAGTAAAGGTTTGGGAGTAGCAGTTTGTTTTCATTAAATACTTGTTACTGCTAATTATATTTGATCACTATAAAGAATACAGTTTAATTAAAGAAACACGGTGGTTAGAGAAATATTTGATTTCCAAAGGAGAACAATTTATCTTTTCATTAGTAAGTAGAGAAAAAAGTAATGGCGACTGTATGTTTTTCAGCATGTTATTGGTTTTTATGTAGAGGCTTTATTCCATTCCTAGGGGAAAATCTTATATCTGTTCCTAAAATTGTGGTACGCTAACATCATATCATGTTGTTTTCATGCATGCTTCAATTTATTTAATGTAAGTGATTATTTTAAAACGAAACATTTGGCAAATGATACAAAACAACATATTCTAACATCAATCTCAATAAATGTATCTTCTTTCTCTTTGGAGATAGTTTCCGTGTTAACTCTTTCAGTGAATGTTGAAAAGTACTGTGACGTTAACGTTTTCCCTAATCAACATATGGTTTTCATTTTCATTTTGCAAGGTAATATTTCAGCAGTGGTCTGGAGGAAATTAATGGAAAATGAAGGCAGATAACTATCCTTGTAACTAAAGCTTAGTATTCATGTTGCTTGTATATCATTGCATATAATAATTCTTTTAAGCAGTCACAAAATTTAGAAATTTTGACTTGTAGAAATGTATCCTCTCTACATCAGTTGTGTTTGAGTGAACGCCCATGAGTTCTGCAAGTGTAATGGACAAGGGCATATCTTAGTATAACTGTTATAATCTTAGGAAAAAGGATGATTCAAATATTGTGTTTATGGTATGTAAATGTCAGGGAGGACTCAGACTTAGGACAAGAGAAGTCCCTTTCTTTGTGATCTGCATACCAGAAACGGCATTGGAAAATAAGTACATTTAGAGGTTTGTGTCACGTTTTTAAAGGAAGTGATTTTCGCCTTACCATCTTGAATATATTGCCTGTAAATTTTGGACAATATTTTGTTTGTGAACTCTTTAGATGGTCTGCTGATTTTAACCATTTTTTTTTGTTATAACTCTCAAACACCACTAAGTTTACATATTAATGTGTTTGGATAATTATACTTTTCAAAACTTTTTCTTTTATCTCACAGGGAAAGGTGACCCTAAAAATTCATATTTAAAAGTACAGTGTAGATGTGTTTGAAGCTTCACAGCTATTTTTTCTTTTTACATTGTCATTCAAATGTGTAATTTCTCCTTAGCATATACAAAAATTGCATCGAACACAAGAGAACATAAAACATAAGCTCCTGATTCTCTCCAGGTAGAAGAGACATAGTCTCATTTTTGCTTTTGTGTTGCATATTCTGCTGTTGTCGCCGTTGTTATTTCCTACCATTACCACCTCCTTTCCAAGGAGAAGTTTTTCCTCTCTTTTTTGTAAAACTGAAATAATTTGACACTTCTGGGTAGAGGAGGAAAACAAACTTCCAGCTTTTGATAAATTACATGAATGCCTGTGAAAACCTGCATGTTCAAAACTGCTAAATCTGTAAGCAATTTCACACTGAAATCAGCTTTTTACTAGATCTCTGAATAAAGCACAGGAAAGCAATTAGAGCAGTTTGGTATACAATGAACAGCCTAGAAAGCTGCACTCTGCACGCTTCCATCAAAGCAGAAACACACCTTTGTTAATAGAAATATTATTTAAAATGCCGTGGACGGGCGGCAGCCCGCAGCAGACGCAAGGGCTCCTGCGTTAGCACAGAGGCCTGCTCTGCCCTCGCGCTGCCCACAAATGACCAGGGAAATCCCAGAGGTGCTCTTGAATTTCTGCATTCTCATTTCTTCGGCTGTAAAATATCTGTCACTCACATCCCACACTGGCCAAAGTGACACCTGCCAGTCTCAAGAACAAGGACAAATTATTGTCCGTCTGCCAACCGCGTCTCGGCAATGAGAGCAGAGCAGTGGTAGGCACGTGCATCTAATGGTGTATTGTTAAAGTCCGTAATCTGGTTTTTTTGGTGTTTCTTTCAAGGAGGTTGAGTTTCAGCATATTGTTGTTTAACATTCAGAACCTGGGTTTTTGCGGTCCGCTGTGCATCGTAACGACTCATTTAAGAATATTTGCAAACAGGTGGCAAAATATATATCGAATAAGCTCAGGCATCACTGTTCAGGGCAATATGATGTTATTGTCACAACAGACCCGTGGCATTCGTTATCCTTGGAATACTCCTAGGATCCTTTCAGGGCCAAAATCCAAAAGCATTTCCTCAGACCCACAATTCTGACCTAAAAGTTTTGTGGTGTGTGTGTGTGTGTGTGTGTGTGTGACACAGTGAGAGAGAGAGAGAGAGAGAGATCTGTCATCATGTCATATGAAGTTATGCAACATTCTATCCCTTGTTGATGAAATGCAACATGACAGAATGTAATGTAATGTAACGTATCAAAAATGTAAATAATATACTTTGCGGGATGAGATATTGGCTGTCAATTCCTATAGTAGGGCTCTGAACTGAACTTACTGAGGCGGACAGAAGCTCGGTGAACGCCAAACTGGCCGTGGTGTTTGAGAACCAGCACATACCACAGTTCACTGATTTCCCCAATTACTTTGGGGTACTTTGGCACATATAGAAATGTTCAACAAAAGTTCTCTTGTTGGACACTTCTGGGAAGTAATTTGATTGTTAATTACAAACGCTCAGGGTGATTGCTCTGCATAATTGTTTTACTCCTTCAGTCCTCCGTGAGAAGCTTATCTGCTGAAGGTTTATTTTTAGATCTTTGAATTTTTAACGTCTATGTCACACTGATGCAACATGAGTGACCTCTCCAGATAAAAATCCTTTAAAAATCTGTGAGAGGTACAAGTGGGGAGACAGTAGGACCACATGCATTTTATCACCGATAGCATCTGTAATCACAGAACACACACACGCACACACACACACACACATTTCAAAATTCTGTGCCATTTGAGAAATAACTTCAGCTATATGCTCTAAATGGCTTGAAAATCATAAAGAGTAAAAGGCACATCTCAGAATTAAACCGAATGCATTCCAGATACTATTCCTTTTTATTACCGAGCTGTGGTCTTGACTCTTAACAATAGACAACACAAAACAAGTCCGCATTGCTTGAAAGGTGAGTGGGCAGAGGCTCATCTGATACTGCATTCCTGAGAATGGAACCTTTTATTTGCTGTCATAGTGATGACTTTTAATTGTCCTAATAAATAAGCTTTTAAAAAGCTTCTAAAATGTTCTCTAATAACATACTTTGGTCTTTAGCCATAGAAATGCAGAAATAATTAGAAGTGGCATTTTGTGCACTGCCTTCTGGACTGGGCTGAAGGTGAAGGAGAAAGTCTCATGCTATCCTTGTCAGCTGCAAGGGTAATTACTGCTGGCTGAAATTACTCAACATTTGTTTATAAGCTCCCCAGAGCACGCTGTAAATAGATTGTCTGTTATAGTCCAATCACATTAAAACACTGCTCCTTGCAAACTGCTACCTCCTGTTTTCTGTAAGCTAGACACAGAGAGCCCGCTGCTCACTTATTGAGCACCGAGCAGGGAAGAGCTATGTGTAATGTGATTGTTTTCATTAGATTCCTCTCTGTCCAAGATCACATTTGGCGTTTGCAGAGTCTGAATGCTAGTGGGGTCCATTACGTTCATTAGGACCCTTTTATTTGCTTTAGGGAGGATGGATATCTTTATTACGGGATATGTATGTCACAGTTTGGAAGGAAATTTAAAACAGTACAGAAGAGTGACCACATACATTTCCTTCCACACTTAGGATTTGTTCATCTATATTGAGTTTTAGGAAGTTCATAGCATTTACTGGTTACACCAGTTTGATTTCATTTAGCTCATACTTATGGAGTCCTTGCTATATGCCTAACATGGGGCTAGGTACTGTGAAGATAAATATTTATTGTTTTTAAGGAGACTTAAATATAGCTGGGGAAAACTGACTTAGATGCACGATAAAGTTAAAGACTAATAAGATATGCGATAAAATACAGATTTGAAATACAATATGCACCAACACGAACATGCGAAGGCTACATATGGGTGATCAGCAAGTTTTTGTGTTTAGAGAGCAAATCGAATTTACTGTTTCATAAAGGTAATAAGGCTTTATGAATTAAATTAATTGTGTCCCCTTCAAAAGGCACCAGAGACAACCCAAAGAGTAGTTAGCTCAGCTTTTTGCTGAACCTTGCTTCCCATTTATTATTTCACATGAGAGAGATTTGACTGGACCTTTAGGCTGGCTGTCCTAAAATGTTTTGAATACAGAAGAGAACAGGAAATTAAAAGCAGCTCAACAGAAAAACCCTGGATATTCACTGAACCAAATCCTAGAATAGTCCAAGTTTGGTCTCTAATTGGTTAGTAAATAAGTTTAGCTATTTTGTTTTTGTTCATGTTGGGAAAAGAATTGGGAATCATTCCTGAGTTGTTTCCATTTATCATTGACCAAGATTTCCAAAACCTGGGTGATTATGTCAGTTTCATAACTGGGTGTCAGCAGTTTCAAATTAAAAAGCAAAAAACAAAAAACAAACAAACAAAAAACACATTATAAACCTATTTTGAAAAGGGAGACATATTGGATTATTGATTATGACTGGGTGTCAGCAGTTTCAAATTAAAAAACAAACAAACAAACAAACAACACATTATAAACCTGTTTTGAAAAGAGAGAGATATTGGAAGAAAAACATTGCAGAGAAGAGATGTTACTCAGTAAATGGCAGGCACAGGAATAAGAAATACAAATTGAATTTATATTCAGATCTGAGACACAAAAGGACTAGCTGTGAATTGGAAGAAAAATGGGCATAATCTTACTTTCCAGGAAATCTTTAAATATTTAGCCTTTCCCTTCTTCTACACCATTCCAAAGTTTTCTCAGGGAAATTATCCTTCTTTTTCATCTAATCTGGAATTGATATGGGGTTTTGGAAAACTCTCATTTCCTATTATGTATACCAATGTCACTGGAGAGCAGTTCAAGAGGTAGAGACATTTGGGTATCAGAAACGATGATTCAATTAGATTTTACGGTAATTCCCGGAAGTATTGTATTCTAGGGTTTAGTGCAGAAAAGAGCAGCAAATGCAGATCAGATTTGGGGTAGGCACGTATATTGCCATGGAAAGCCAGTGATACTTTACATAGAAAACTAAATGAACGTAAGGATGCCAGTGGTGTGTCCATTTCAGAATGTTTGGCTAAATTTATTTTCAAGAGAAAACTAAAGCCAAATAAAATTGTCCTTTAGGGCTGGCACACATTGTCTTAAAATAGACCAAATCCATTTGTAATCTATATAACATTTTTATATGCTCCCCATTACTCACTTTATGCCATTAGCAAAGCACTGAATCTTTAAAGAGAAACTTCCTACAGCTAAAAAAGACATTAAGGGGGAAAAATGCTGGGAGCCATAGTGACAGGTACAACTAAGCTTGTATCCTTCGGTTCCCTGGAAACCAGTCAAACACTATCTCATCTTGCAATGGTTGTGTCTGATCCTTTGCTTCAGACATCTTCCTAATAATGGCAACTGCAGAGGTGACTCTCTGCAAATAAGGGTTTGCAGCCACTGGGCATCCATCACATTTCTCCAGAGCAACATTAGACCACCCTAATGGGTACTACCGTCTTCATTATGATATTAATTCTCTAAATTTCCAAAGTGATTTCATTTGTAATATGACAAAGGCTGGCCGCTCAGGAGACAAACTGTTTTCATCCCCCTCCTGCATGCTCACAAAGGCTTGCTCTCTTTAGTCTTTGGGGGAAAAGGAATTTGATAGCATCAGATCTCTTGTGATACACAAGGCTGGCTAACAGCTACACCACCTGCCAGCACTTGATGCCTGCCCATCCAGCCCGAAGCTTTCTAAAGCAGTGGTTGATGAGTGGAACGTGGATGTTGGTTTGGAAAGAAACTATGTAGAGAGAAAACAGCGGCAGAATAAAAAACTCGGCATGGAAGCTGAGTGGGATTTGAGGGTAACATTGGGGTCAGAGAGAGGCTGGAAACAGAATCTATTGCGATAGGGCTAGTTTGGGAGATGCTATCTCACATCGTGCTTTTTCTCCCTCCTACCCTGGGTCTTTGCTGTGGCTACAAATTCCACCACTGCCAACTGAAAACAACCTCCAAAATATGGTAATTCATTTTTCTTTCAATATGCTAGCCCCTATGGACTTTAATTCAATCCACCCACATCAAAATTAGCTTATCTTCTACAATGTTTACTAGATATAAAACTTAACACTTCAAAAAAATCCCGTCTCAATCAATATTGAGGATTTTCCACTCACCGACGATCATGGTTTCTAACTGAATTAGCATCATGGATAGAATGTCTGAATTGAGTGACCCAAAGCTAAATTTTTGAGAGGCCCAGCATTGGTCAAACTACTGAAGCAGATTAAATTTTCCTCTGCTTTCTCCTTCCTTTCCTTCTTCTAGAAGCTTCTTTCTCTTACTTCTTGTTTCTTACTTCTTACCACTGACGCCTATTATGTTTAAAGAAATTCTTATTAGAAAATTCTAAAAAATGTTATTATTTTTGAGTAAAGCATGGACTAATTAGTAGTTTACTCTTTGACCCCAGTACTCTAATCAGAGCTGGCACATTTTAGTGGTAAACATCAGCAAAAGCTGAGTTTTGTTCCATCAGCGAATTTTATAATTTTGTCAAAGTGAATGAGAGAAATTACCTGGCTTCGAGGTCTTCAATTTCAAAGTGAAGGAACTGGGCCTTGACTTTGCCACCACCCGTGCTGCCCAGCCATGGTCAATCCCCCCGTGCTCTTAGACGTTGTCCTGGACAGTGACCCCTTGGGCAGAATCTCCTAACTGTTTCCAAAGTTCCAAAGACAGCAGAGAACTTTTGTGCACCGAGCACTGGGAAGAAAGGATCGGGTTATAAAGCTTCCTGCTTTCACAGGATTTTTCTGGGATTTATGTGCCAGGGTGGTGACCTCACACACCCTAAGAGCCCTGGTGGCAAGTCTACCTATGGGGAGAAATTTGATGATGAGAATTTCATCCTGAAGCACACGGGTCCTGGCACCTTGTCCATGGCAAATGCTGGACCCGATAAAAATGGTTCCCAATTTTTCATCTGCCAGGACTGAGTGGTTGGAGGGCAAGCACGTGGCCTTTGGTAAGGTGTAAGACGGCGTGGATATTAAGGAAACCATGGAACGCTTTGGGTCCAGGAATGGCAAGACCAGCAAGATCACCAGGGCTGACTGTGGACAAATTTAATAAATTTGACTTGTGTTATGTTAACCACCAGACCGTTCTTTCTACAGCTCAGGAGACCACCCCTCCCCCCTCCCCCCCATACGCTCAAAATATCCTATAATCTTTGTGCTGTTGCTGGAGTTCTATGGGTTCCATATTTTCCTTACTCCCCTCCACATCTACCTGGATTGCAGAGTTACGTTTATGACTATGAAATAAAAACTAAGCAATGATAATAATAATAATAATAAAGTGGAGGAACTGGATTGTAGACTCCAATTTTACTATTTTCTATTATTTCATATTATATTTATATTAATACTTTAAATATCATTTTATATTATATCTGATTTTTTGTCCATATATGTTCAAACACCTGGTGCTATTGCAGGATACAGTTAGGCCATATCTCATCATCACAAATGTTAATTGAATATTCATATCATTGATCTACAATTTCAGGATATTTGACATAACTCAGAATCTTCAAGACATTATCATTTAGAAAACAACTGTAAAGCTTTTATACTTGAGTAGATTTCCTTTAGATTTTATTATTAATGGAATCTAATCATATGCATTATATACATCGCTTTTAGAAATATCAAAATATAAATGTACAGATTTTTAACAAAGTAAAGCCATTATTTCAGTAAAGCAATTATTGCAACTTTCCCCAAACCACAAATACTTAAAAAAAATTATTTGGAGCAAAAGAACATTACTGAATATTTCATTTCTCGTCCATCCTATTTTTCAATTTAAGAGACTGTCTTACGAATTTCTTAAAGTTGTTGCTTGTTTGGTTTTAAAAATATATTCAAACTAAGCTTTGTTTTTTAATCTAAACTTTTGTAAATGTCACATTTTCCCTTTAGAAGTTGAGAGTTGGCTATTTCTTCTTATAGTTTAATTTCTAGAATAAGTCATATCTCAAGTTGTAATGTCCTGCTTGGTACAGAAGATAAGGGTATGCCCTAAAACTTAACATGAATCTTATGAATGTTTGTAAAGTTTGTGTTTAGACTATTCCCAAATTAGCAATGTCTGATTTCAAATGGCTCTTACATTCAACCGCCAGGCACTTCCGATTGCACTGCTGATAGAACTTCACAGAATCCTGTGCCCTTCCTAGTCTCTTCTGCAGCACTTGAATGTCAGAATCCCTTGCCATGACTGTAGCATAAAACCTCATGGCCTGATGTGTTGGGCAGGGAGCAGCATGGAGATTCCTGATACCACTGGAGGCTTTTCACTGTGAGAGATATCTTCCTTGGGTCCCAAAACAAAAGAGCTGAGTTACTGTTGAATCATCAGAATTTTATTGACAGCCCACTATGTACAAACTAGCCCTTCCCCTCCAAATGTCCTCCTCAGAACATAGTGTTTCACTTTCTTCAAATGTTTGGGATTGTATGGGTCCATAACCTGTACCTAAGGCATAAGGCCTTTGCTGTGGGATTAGTTCTGGATGGATGATATTTACAGCAACCCAAATAAAATATAAACAAATATAGGATTATTGAGTCTCTGACCTCTGACTGAAACTCTAAATTAAATCTAGTTCTTTGAGTTAAGGTTTATTTCTTAATTGTATTTTCATTATCTATGCTTAGGATTTAGTAGGGCCTCAATATATGTTGGTTGAACTAAGCTGAACCTACGCCAAGATCCACAACTGATACATTTCCTTTAGTTTACAATATAGAAATTCAAACTCATGGCTTGGAAAATTTGCGTCACTAATGGGGACTGTGCAAAGAGTAATAACATGCTATTATGTTGATAGTACAATATAGCATATTTCAGTAACATCTTGTATGGTGGTAAGAATTTTTAGTAATCAATAACTTAATTTTAGGCTAAGCAAAACAAGTGCCTAAATTATTTTAGGTTACTCTTGAAAATCAAACTAACTTGAAGAACTATTTAAAATTACTTCTATATTGCTATTTTTATAACTGACTCTCAGCTAATATATTTCAAGATATTATTTCTTAGAAATGTTTTTCACTTAAAAATAAAATGAGCAAAGAAATCATTGATGGCTGTTCTTGTAGTGGTAAAATGATGAATAAACATACACAAGCTGGGGATCAGACTGGATTGATTAATCCAATGATTTCACATAAACCTAGCCAGCTGGCAGATATTTAGTTTCCTGTTTTCTATGATTGCCATCTGCAAAGATCCAGAACAGGGTTGAGACTCTACCCTAATGAGTGTTGAATCCTAGATCTCATCCTTCTAATCCAACAGGTCCCACTGATGCCTTTTTAAAGCATTGGTGAAGGTCCTAAATTAATCTAGCTCTTCCCAATCACGAACCAGGGCTCAGGGCGTTTGGCTCAGAGAGTTACAGCCGTGTTAGTATTGAGAAAAACAGCCTTCCTGATAGAACATGCTCTCACATTCCTGTAGTCACGGAGGGCAAGGCTTGGTGGACACACTAAAAAAATGTTGAGCTCTTTACAGTCATTGGGGATTAGCCCATAACCTGAAAAATAACAAGTATCATAGTTTTTATTTATTTATTTATTTATTTATTTATTTTAATTCACTAGTAGAATGTGGTATGTAGGGAATAAGGGTACTAGTCTACAAATTAAGAACCATCAATTCAGGTTCCAGCTTGACCAAATCAATGGCTCCTTGTCCTTGGACAAGCCATGTACTCCCTAGTGTTTTAGTTTTCTTAATGGCCAAAAGGAAATTGAGCACCTGAAGCTCACGGTTTGTGAGATGAAGTCCCCGTGCTCATAGCACAGAGTCCACTTGGGATTCTCTCTCTTCCTCTCTGCCCCACCTCCACAACTGCACACACACACACACACACACACACACACACATGTTCGTTCTCTCTCTCAAAAATAAATAAATAAAAACTTTAAAAAAACAAAAGAGGACATTGATGAAGATAATCTCTTAAATCTCTTAAACGTTCTAAAATAATTGCTATTTTTAAAAAACAAAAATTCTACTTCCTTAATTATTCATTTACAACGATTACTTACTCCCTTTTTTGAGAGTATATAGAATGTTCATTTATTGTATTATTTTTAATAATACTCACAAAGGAAATATATCATTTTTGAAGTCTATTTGTCTACCCTGAAATCAATATCACTGTGTCTTGATGTTTATTTTTGAGAGAGACAGAGCGTGAGCAAGGGAGGGGCAGAGAAAGAGGGAGACACAGATTCTGAAGTGAGCTCCAGGCTCTGTGCCTTTCTTATACCTTCAATATTTTTCAGCACAGAGCCTGATGTGGGGCTCGAACTTACAAGCCGTGAGTAAGATCATGACCTGAGCTGAAGTCACACGCTTAACCGACTGAGCCACCTAGGCGCCCCTATCATTTTTTAACATCATCGTGCCATTGTCTGTTAGTCATTATTGTTACTGTTCAAAGTAACCTTGGGAGTTTTGGTAAAAGGGTTTTCTATAAGTAGCTTTTTTCAATAGACGTTTTCCTCCAGAGTAGCTAAATTCTATTGGCATTGTTTCAGTTATAGCAGAAGCATTGAGTCAAGTTGCAATCTTGAAAGAAGTGTTTGGAAAGTACTGATTTATTTTCTACTCGGTTTCAAAAAAACCAAGTACAGAAATTATGACGAAATTAAGCATAAAACCGCTATCAGTTTTCTTCGATCCTCAGCTAAGACAACCAAAAAGTATGCTAGAGGTACAAGCTCTCACATGTTTACGTAAAGATAGAGCTTTCTCTAAGAGGAGATCTGTGTTTGCTTGGAAAGCTCTTGTCCCGAATATCTGCGTGTTTATCACTTCATTCAGGTGTGTGCTAAGATGTCACCTCATCAGAGAGAACATTCCTGGTCCCCTGTAGAAAGTAGCATCCCCTGTGGTGCTTGAGCTCCTTCCTTTTCATTTTTCTCTACATAATACTTGTCATCACTTGAATGTACTTATTTGTTGTCAACGTCCCCTCTCGTCGCCACTGAACTGGAATAGAAGCTCTGTGAGAACAGGCACGATGTATCGCCAGCAGGCACTACCTTGTCACCAGTGCCCAGGACAGAACTTGGCATGTAGAAGCAGCTGAACAAACAATGAATGAATGCCTGAAAAAAACTTAGTGCTACACCAAACCGGTCAAGTGAAGGATAGACCAATGTGGAGTAAAGAATAGCATGCAATAAATAATATTCCTTGCATCAGGGGGAAGTCCCAGCTCTAAGCTAGAGCTTACCAGCTCAAATGTCTACAAGGATCCATAAGTTAATTGTAAATACGTGGGTAAAAACAATAGGGAGCGGTAAGAACAGTTGCAAACTGGATAATGTATTCAAACCTAAAGATATCCGCACATTTCGAACACCTGGAAGCCAAAGCGAAACAGCAGTGTGCTATATTTGGTCCACAGGCCATCTGCTTGTAATGTGTGCCAGGTAACCGTTGTGGAATGGTGCAGGTAAGAATGGCCTTGTGCTCTCTTATGAAGGAGGAGAAATGTAAAGCAAAATAAATAAAACTTCAAACGGAAGCTACCTGTACATTTGAATAGCTATTGATGTAGAAGGTCACCAAGAAACAGAACTTGAGCTCCTGGCTATTGAGCCTGATGGTAACATCAGAGTGTTTATCAATAATTAACTTGATATTTCTGGGGGAGTGATGTTTAATGTGATTCTAAGTGTTCGATATAAATCAATATTTTTCAAGCTATACGTCCCTTGCTTCTAGAGCAAAGCTCCTTTATCTGCAATCGGATTCCTTTCAGGAAGTCAGATCGTTACAGATATCATATTTCTGACATTTCTTTTTAAAGCAGAAATGACAAACTTGCATATTCTAATTGCCCTCTAATCTTTCATTTGCATAGTACTATTTCAGGTTTCTTATACCTTCAAGAACCCTTTATCGAGAGTGTGTATTGAAAATAATACATGCAGGTATACAGAATTTGAGTTACAGAAACGTTTTTGTTCCAAGAGGCATACTTCATTCCAGAAAGCTGTGCTGACTTCAGGGCGCTTACCATACTGTTTCAAGCTACAGTTAAAGCACTTTTAAACCTAGATTTTCTACCACTTGTTTATAATTGTTCCAACTTCAGCTCATCAAGTAACAGTTGTTCAAGGTCTAGTTTGATTTTTTCCCTTAACTTAGCTTCAGATAAAGCCAACAACACACACATATATATAAGGTATACCTATATATATACATATACATATATATGTGAATGTATGTATCACCTTAGGTACAAGAAGTACATCTGCTTAGCTCTTGAGATATTTTGTGCTTCTTAGATCTTCCTAATATCTGCCACAATACTTAATATTAAAACTCAGCTTGCAAGTCAATGTGGAGGTAGCCTGCTCCCAGTCTTTTGCTGACTTCCAGGAACCGGTAGGAATCAGAGTCAGCAGGAGGGAGTTGGTTGCAGAATTCTCTTTCCTCTCTATTTACAATTTTTCTCCCCTGACCCTCATTCAGTTCTAGGGATGGAAAAGCCTATCTTCTTCAGCATTCCTAACTAAGCGATAAAGACAGTCAAGAAAGGTGGAGTCAGACCTGAATATATAAAGAGGCTGCTGATGTTCAGTTTAATTCATTAGACATTTATTGAAAGCCTCCAATGTTCTAGACCCTGTGTCTGGCTTCTGCTTCGGTCTAGCGGGGGAGATGACAGGCCTTCTGGGCACATTACATACATAGTAGCACAAAGAACCACCAGGCAAGACATATAAATGCCATAATGGTGTGTTTGACCATTAGGCAGCCTTTTCTATTAGGTGTGTATCATCACATTATATTTCCCATTTTTTAATTTAAAAAACTTCATATTTTTAATAGCATATCCATCTTAAGTTCCAATTTAAATATTGACCAGTGGTCAAAAATACAAAAGAGTTTCTTTCCGGACGTGCCAATCAAGAAGGGTGGGTTTTGTTGTATTCCTCAAGCTGTATTTGTCTGGGGGGAAAAGTAAATTCCAGGGGTAGCCTAGTTTCCCAGAGTTCAAACCTGGAAACTATTAACAGAAGTGCTGATCTTAGCTGTCCTGAGGGTGTTGGGAGAAAAGGGTGTATCTCAGTCCCTAAATATAGATTTACAGAGCTCCCATCAAACAGTGATGTTCTGCAGGAGCAAAGACAGGCAGCACATATCTTGGGAAACAAAATGAAGGTTGAAAGAAGTCATTGTGAACAGTGCATGTTTTCCATTATGCACTGCTGTGCACGTGACAAGTATATACGTAGCCAAAGTGAAAAACGCATGAGTGCCAAACTGGGCACACACTCCCCTCTTGACACAATTGAAGCAGAGCTTCTAATGCATCTGTGATTGTGGGTCAGTTGATATATACCTGGAGTCCTGTCAGGAGGAAATATGAATGTGCATAAAACTCTTAAATTTAGTGTTTGAGGTGGTTGGTATGAGCCATTCACCTTCCCTTTTCCCCTCCTCCTGGCTTCTCCTTTTCTCTTTTCTTCTCCCTCCGCCCTTTGTGAATTTATGATTCAGAAATTATTCAAACTGACTTCAAGCTCTGTCATTTCTTCATGGGTGTTTTATGCGTGTTCTTGGACTTTCATGTTGTCACTGGGTCTAGAAGCAGTGGTATATCATCACATTAGAACATTTTACTGTGCGGAATCTGTCCGCTTGGTTAAACCCAGGGTGGCAGAGCCACACCACCTTCTGAAATGATCCCCTGAATCTTCTCTGCAAACACTAAAGAGAGAAAAAAATTAGTTCCATAAGTTGAACAAATGCTACACTAAAAATAAAGGGCTACGTAGTTTGACACTGAAGCTTTTATCGATGATTTTATTTAAATTGCTAAAATATCAGTTTTGGGGTGCTCTTACACACAGCTGATGTAAATGGAGGTTAAATACTACTTAATTAACGGTTCTTATCTTGTCCTTTTCTTTAATGGTTACATACTCTACTCGTTCTATTCCCCGACTAATGACTACAACTTGCTGTGTGTCATTATAATATATATGTTGGCGTTTTTTAGTCTTTGCTGTGCAATCTCCAGAACCATACAACAGAAGGGCAATTATCTCATCCTAAATATATAGCCTTAGAAAGAACCTTGAGTATATACTTCTCTTTCTCTTTCTTCCTCTCTCTTTTTCTCTCTTTCCAAAATTTGCATGTGCTTGTCTGGAGACAACCGAATTTTCTCAGTGAGAACAAGATGACGCTTAATCAGCTGGGTTCCTATCTGTGTTTAACTGCCTGTCTCTAGCATCGAATGGGAGGAGTTCTTGTAGTAGTTTACCAAAGTGGTTTGCATTATACATATACCTGTTAGAATCGTTGTATTAATAATATATGTCATCGACAACCTGTCACTTGAGTACGTTTTAGGATGTCTGTAGGAGACCATAACATAAATCTGAATTCTGGGCAAAACTATACAATCGCTTCTAAACTCTATTACGTGTAAGGTTAAAACCTTGAAGGTTTACAATGACAGGTTCATGGTCAAGCTCACTGTACTTTTTATCCTGAAGGGACAAAAGACTTTGTGTCCTCTTAGGTCTTCATGAAAACTCTACCAGTGCTCTTCAGAAGAGCACACTGTGCTGGTGAGGTCTCTACCACTGTCAGGGTATCTTGTAGTGCTCTCCATCTGGATGGGATAGGGAAAAAATGGATACAAGAAATGGAGGGAAAAGTGTTTCGTTTTGTTTTGTTGTCGGTTGTTTGTTTCAAGTCACCAGATGCTTATTTCTCTCCTCTCTCTCTTTCTCTGTGTTTAATTTTTATAGCTTTGTTATGATTAGTCTTTTGCAGCCATACCTGGGAGCTTACATGTTGAAAAATGAATCACATGAGTAATGTCTAAAAAGTCTAGAGAATTGTTTCCTGATGAAATGGCCACTTGTGGCAAGCTAGAATTTGCTCTGTGTTTGGAAAGATGCTACCCTCACCCAGAAACGTTACTATCGACAGATCACTAGCCAGCCTTTCCATACAATGGAGTCATCCCTTGAAAATTTGAATGTAGATGGCTGCATTTCCCAGATTTATCTTCTAAGACTACATGAGTTTTTGAACCTCCAACAATGAAGGTTATAGAGTATCACCTGGGGGAGGGCTGCTTCAGAAAGAAAAATGCACAGCAATATTCTCAAGTACCCCTATTCAAAACAGATTCTCTGAATGTAAATTACAACAAAGTAAGTGCAATAAACTGTAAATTATCTGTTTTAATGCAGAGGTGCATCTGTTAAAAGCCATTTATATTAAATTTGGATGACGTCCGTCAGTTGGCAGTGGTTGGGGTGTATTATATTTATTATTTAAATTATGTTGCATCTAGGCTAATATTAGAATCTCAGTAGTTTGCATTTCCTGTGCAAGTCATAATAAGAGGGAAAAGGCTCAGAGGTGTGTAGATGGCAAACGGAAGCTGCTCTGATAGCAATCATTTCTAACAGATAAGCCAGGAAGTAGATAATTTACACTTGGGTGATCTGTAGATTACTAGAAATGACTGTAGGTATGTGCTTAGAATTCATGCTTCTATGTACATTGCTATCAGGCTGATTTCTGAAAAGGAATGTCAACAGATAAATGATGTTGAGGTAAGAGCATTTTTTGTGTGTGGGCCAAAGGACTTAGATTTGAACCCATCTCTGATCTTAACAGTTTCTGAAAAAGTCTTCAAAATCTCTCACTAGCAGGGCACCTGGGTGGCTCAGTCTGTTAAAGCATCTGACTTGATCTCAGCTCAGGTCTTGATCTCAGCGTTTTGAATTCAGACCCCATGTTGGGCCCCTGCATTGAGCCTCATGCTGGGCCCGGCACTGGGCTTGAAGCCTACTTAAAAAAAAAGTCTCTGAGTTTCAATTTCTCTATCCATAATATGGAATGGTAGACCTGCCTTTCTTACCTAATGTGTATTATATCCTGAAGTTAGGTACAGATAGTTAAAAAGATTGGTAAGACACAATCTTGGGCCACGAGGAGATTGGGGGTGAGCAGGGAGCAGACGATAAATAAGCAACTTCACTAACACAGGAAGAGTTATAAGAGGGGTTGCCTTAAGTAATTCTATAACCTGCCTTGTAATAATATATATAATATCCTATGTAATATAATATATACAGGCATATCTGTATCTGCTGAACCATGAGATACTCCAAGTTAGGAATCATGTATAATTTACTTTTGAATCATCAGAAACTAGTTCAGGCATAGGCCGTAAAAGGCCCACAAAGCTTTTTTTGTGGAATAAATGATCCTTAAGTTACTCAGGTGAGAAACACTTTGTACCTTGGATTGGGAAAGTTAGACTTAGAAGCAAGTACTGTTTGCATGCTGCTGGGTCAGCACCAACCTTACAAGTAGGTTATTTAATGATATTTTATTTCTAATTTATCTAGCAGAACCTCATTAAACAGAATATGTGCCATGGCATAGGGAGTAGGAGCCATTAAAATACCTAAAATGTCACTCCAAATATCTGATCTTACTTATTGGTTGGAATACCACTAGACATTTGCTCTGACAACTAGGGAATTATATCCCTGGAAGTCTTTCTTGAAATTTTGATGCCCTGAGGAAAAATACAACTTGCAAAGTATGGTCAACCTCTAAACTATAGTGTGAATTAACTTTTGATATTAGCAAGCTTAATATCATAATCCAAAGGGTATATGAGTTATACTAGAGAAGTTCGGTAAGAAAGAAAAAAGGAAAGGTCTATAGTCTGGAACCCTGCAGGTGAGAGCCCGACCCATTGGGTGGATGCTGGGGTGGGATGGTGTTCTCTCTTCAGCCAGGATCAATGTGACGGTACTGACTCTCTGAGCTCCAGCACTTGGGAATGTTCTGCTCTCAAGGGGTGAGAGGACCCTGGTTGCAATCTTCACCTAGATGTGGACTAGACCTGCCTGTTTCTGTAAATCTGCCAACAACAGTAGAGAGGGAGGAGAAATGTCACATATTAAACTCCTTCCACTCACCATGAGAAGTGAGAAACTCAAGAATTCATTGAAGTGAGAATTTTGATGGGGGTTAAAATGGCCACATCTGTACATTTCCTTCCCTGTTCCTAAGTTACCAGGACAAGACATCAATTAAGCTAAACTGGGCAAGTTGGTATGAGGTAGGAAGCAGATAAGAAGAGCTCTGTAGACACTTTGATTACCCATTTCCCCCTTCCAAGTCGAGTGCCACTCATTTAGGCAATCTTGTGCAGAAAGAGCTATCGAGCTAAGTCTTATAAGGGAAATGCCAAGACAAAAATATCAGTATGCACATTAAATGTTGAATGGAAGTCAAATACTGGTAATGAAGAATACTGGTAATGAAAATTCCAAAGCCACGGGTAGAGATAAGTCCTGCACTTTTCGTATAAGATTTAGCAGTGTGTGATTTTTTTTTGTTTTTTTTTTTTTAGTGTTAGAGAATAATCCATTTTATTAGAGTGTTTGCAGGAGATACATGAATGGCGTAAATTACATATTATAATTTGCCATGGAGATCTTACTGTCCCAATTAAGTGTCTGTTTAGTTAACACATTCTGCAGTGAGCCATCCTTCTAAGGCTTGGTGGTATTTCATGGTACGTCAGTCAATAACCCGCTTCCCCAGCCTAATTGCCAAAAGGCTATATCCTGACTCTTAGCCAGAGGTTGGCCTTGAAAGTATAAAGTTATGTTTGTTAAATGCAAGCCTCATGATCTCTGGAAGGCGTTAGCAATAATCTTCCTGCCCATTGCACAAATTTCTCCCTGTAAATGCCAGTGATCATGGTGTAGACAAGCATGTGCTCCAATCCCATGATTTTACTTGAAAACTAAACTTCCTGTCAGCTTCTAAAGCCTTGCTCTCTCTTTTAACGTTAGCATTTCATTAGAGTAAGTGGAATTAGAAGTAGAAATAAATCATTTTAATCACACATGAAGCACAATTTTTCATGAGTACTTCCGACATTTTGATATGAAACAATGGAAACATGAATGTGTTAATTTGCAATCAAATTGAAAAATTCTAAAAAAAAATATTTGATTTTCATTCTAAACTCTTGTCTATATTATTTAGAAGTAAATATTTTTTTATTGTTTTATTTTTTTGTCCTGCACTTCATCTGTGTCTTTGTAATAGACATTTTTGGGGTTTTTTAATTGAAATATAGTTGAAATAGAATATTATATTAGTTTCAGGTGTACAACATAGTGATTTGACATTTATATACAATGAGAAATGATCACCATGAGAAGACCAGTAACCATCTGTCACCATACAAAGTTATTACAATATTATGACTATATACATGGTTGTACTTTATATCCCTGTGACTTATTTGAAATAAATCTCTTTTAGATTACCTAACTCTGAGTCTAGAATTAAATGACAAATTTTCTCTACTATTGTTTATTCTAAAGAGAAAGAAATTCTCATGCATGTGTACATACACATAAATACACACACATAGCTTTTTAAAATTCAAGTGCAAATTTGTATAATTCATCTCTCAATATAGTATATCAGTGTAATAAAGGTATGGATTTCATATGAGTAAACTAACTTGCATTGTGAAGAGACAGTCAATATAATGGCTAAGGATAAGTTTCTCAATATGTAACAGAGCTTAAATTTCGTTTTTTATTTTTAAAACTTTTTCTTTTTTATTTTCTTTTTAAAATTTAATTTATTTTTTCAATTTACATCCATGTTAGTTAGCATATAGTGCAACAATGATTTCAGGAGTAGATTCCTTAATTCCTCTTACCCATTTAGCCCTTCTGCCCCTCCCACAACCCTTCCAGTAACCCTCTGTTTGTTCTCTATATTTAAGAGTCTTTTATGTTTTGTCCCCTCCCTGTTTTTATATTGTTTTTGATTCCCTTCCTTTATGTTAATCTGTTTTGTATCCTAAAGTCCTCATATGAGTGAAGTCATATGATATTTGTCTTCCTTTGACTAATTTTGCTTAGCATCATACCCTCTGGTTCCATCCATGTAGTTGCAAATGGCATTAAGTTTCATTTTAACACAGACCTGATTCTTACAAAATAAAGCCCTAGTGAAAGCAAAGATTCCCCTAACTGGTGTAGGTGGTGAAGAATCTATCTTTTGAGTTATTTTGAAATTCTTATTGAATTTGTTATTATTTTGAAAAATGAACCCAGGTAACAATCACGTTTATTTGCCACAATTTTCTATTTTACATTAGGAAGAAATAAATGCACTAATTAGAAACATCAAAAACCCTGTGATGAAAAGATTTACATTTAATTTAATTCTTTGCTCAATCAAAACACTGATTCAGGGCTGCTGTATAAGGTTGTGCAGTTTGTGTATTGCACAAAATTGACGGGTTGAAGATCTAGGTGGAACTCTAAATCAAGCCTGTTTTCAGCTGCTTAACCTTTGCTTTGGGGGCAGCAACGATTGTTTTATCTAATCCCTAAAAACGTTTCATATAGACACTCTGCATTTTTTTAAGTAAATTTTAGACTCAACGTGGGGCTCCACTTCATGACCCCGAGATGAAGAGTCACATGCTCTATCGACTGGGCCAGCCAGACACCCCAACACTCTATAGTTTTAATTCAAGTTTCATTTTTAGTTTTAAAGTCAGCTTTCTAAGACTTTAGGGACTCCAATTAAGTCCAAATTTTAAAGAAATAATAACTAGAAAGAATCGGACAAATGTGACTTGATTCCCCCCTTCTACCTCATTTTGTTGACTTAAATCATGTCTTTGTCATGAAGTAACAAAACTTTAATCCAGAAAAATTCAGCCAATATTAAGGTTTCATTTTTATCCTTTCCATGCTACCCCTAATGAAAATTGAATAATCTCATTGGAGGAAACTTTTACCTGTTTTTAAAATCAGGGTTTATTTGTAATAGATATTTATAATAGATTCTTTTTTTCTCATATAACTTAATAGTTACAGAAAGCAGTAGCTATAGATTTTTTTAAACCTAAATATATGCTACAAAATAATCTTATCACTTGTTTTTACACTCTTAATTGTCATTAAAAACATACACGTTAGATGAATAATACCATGAGTTTTTGTTGAGTTGTGGTCTGCAATTTGATTAACATTTCACTTACATTTATCTTAAAAATAGGTACCTCTTTGAATTATGATATCAAGTTTAGAGGGAACCACATTGACAACTTCTAGGTCATGTCATTAAAGACAAAGGTGTTCATCCTGAATATAATGGTAGCTGGAACAAGGCAACAAGTTTGGATTGAGAGATGGGGCCGTATGATGAAGATAGCTAAGTTGATTGCCCAGTTTGAATACCTGAATGACGTGATAGAGCAGAACTTTCTACTGCCCTAAAGCATCTCCCAATCATTGACCATCACGTCTCATTTAATGCCACTATATCTGGGGGTTTCTTTGTTATAGCAGTTTAGTCTAGACCCTGACTAACAAATTTACATGTGGGATAATCTGCTTCCTCTTAATTTCTTTTATTTGTTCAAGATATGGCCTTTAGATGGGCGCCTGGGTGGCTTAGTCGGTTGGGCGACCGACTTCGGCTGAGGTCATGATCTCGCTGTCCGTGAGTTCGAGCCCCGCGTCAGGCTCTGTGCTGACAGCTCAGAGCCTGGTACCTGTTTCGGATTCTGTGTCTCCCTCTCTCTGACCCTCCCCCATTCATGCTCTGTCTCTCTCTCTATCTCAAAAATAAATAAACGTTAAAAAAAATTAAAAAAAAAGATATGGCCTTTAGAATTGTACAGAATTCGTATTCTCCCTTTCAAATATTGTACCATTTTAGCTATTGAGGGATAATGACTGTCTGCTGTACATTTATTCTTCTTTCCTAAATCTTCATCAGACTCTATTCCTCCAATGCCTGAGCATTACCTCCCTTATCTGGATACCATAACCCACTAATGCAGCCTGGGTTTGCTGCTCTGTCACATTCTCCTGTTCTTTTCATGAAGAAATCTCAGGTCTCCCCTATAATGATCTCCTACGAAGCACTTAATTTATCTCACAACAACCCTATTATTATTCCTATATTTCCAATAAGTAAATGAGCCTTCGAAGGAAAAGATGGCTATGGTTCTACACAGGTAGAACAATAGCATAGTCAAGTGCAAACCCAGATTGGTATGACACCCAAACTTAATTAGCCAATAGATTCTAATGCCATTTGATATGCTTTAGTTTCTGAAAAGTACAGGCTTCTGCCTTATGCAAGGTTCTGTGTCTGGAAAAGAATAAGACATATATTTACCTGTCATCACAAAAGCATGTGCTTTTCAGTGTCTATTTTGGTCAGGTTTTTAACTTGAAAGCAAGAGAAGAAAACATTCTAAGTAATTTAGAAAACCAAATCTATCAAATTATTAAACCTGCTTTATACACAGAAGATTCTTGATTCTTTTCTCTTTACTGAAAACACGGGATATGTTCTACTCAAATCTTTTTGCCACACAGTTTTGGCAACTGCATTTGATCCTGAAAAAGATGGTCTGGTTTCTTCTTCCATTGTTCAATTTTTTTTTTTTCTCCAGCTAGAAAGACATTATGATTCTCAGGACCACAGTCAGCTTTCTAGAAGACTTAATGTTTTTTGCTTGAGGTTTCCTTCCTTTGCTGAGTTGGCTGGGAGGTTTCTAACATGCCAGATCTTGAAGTTGATGGGAAGCACATGTAGCTTATGTTTAGGGGCCACGTCTACCCAAGATAATTTCCCCATGTTCTGTAAGTCCGGTCACCTTCCCTTCATGTGAAAGTCATACGACTGTTCTTATGCCCTCCTCCCCTAAAACTCAAGAAACCAAAGCACAAACTAAGAAGTTATGGATGTCTTGTTTGGGACACTTCTATGTTGGAAATTTAAAAACCTTGCATTATCAAGTTGTAAAAATGGAAATTGTTACTGAGTAATGACAAAGGAAACTATCATTGGGTTTAGAAAGAGTTTACTAATCATCTATTTCAACCTCTTCATTTTATAGATGAGACTAGCAAGTCCCAGAAAGTTGAAGTGACTTGCTCAAGTTCACATAGATAGGGTGGCAAATTTGAGTACGAAGACTTTTGTTACATCCTTCACACAATACCAGGTCGGTCTGTTGTCTATGCTATGAATCATATTTGTAGAACAAAGTGTCTAGTGATAGATAAAAATTATTTAAACCTTGCCTGTGCTTCTGTCTTATGTCTAATAGGCAATTAATATAATTAATAATAATAATAGTGATAATGATAATACTTAACATCCTCGAGAATATTTACTAAGCAGTGACTGTAAGTATCGGGGCTTCATATTACCAAATTATCTGACCCTCCAAAACATTTCATGGGATTGTTAACAATGTCATTTTCATTTATAAATGAGGAAATGGAGGTCCAGGGATTTGTCTGAAATCACAGAGCTCATAGGGGCAAAGCGAAAACTCAAAATTTGGAATCTGGCTTCAGAATCTACGCTCTAACCCATGCACTCTGCTGCTCCTGACGGTGGACTTTCTGCCTAGTTTTTCAACAATTGATCAACTGATGTGTGTGTGTACACATATGTCAGCCATGATATATGCCATGTTGTGTTAGTAATATACATGCATTGTAGTCTTTCTATGTGTGGGCAACAGAAAGGTTTCAGAAAAAAAAAAGTTCTGGCTACTTATATCGACTCAAGCAAGATTAATGTCATGGGCTCAGAATGTGTTGAGATAATCAAATAAGCAGAAGGAGGATAGATACTTCATGATTTAATGGTTACAACTGAAATACAGTTATTAGACTTGCATAACAATTTATTTGTTTTAAAAGCACTATCCTATGCATTTTAGGCGGTATTCGCCTACCAAAACTGTCAATCCATAAGCCAAACAGATAGCAGGCAAGAAAACTTGAGACAAAGAGAAAGAAAGAAATGAAAATTAGTGTTTTCTGTTTTGAATGTAAAAAAAAAAAAAAGTGATACCAATGATGCTTTTGGTCAAGAACGTAGAATATTTTTGTCGCCTCCCCTCCAGATACCAGTGTTCTCACAGGCCACCGCTCTCACATCTCCCATTTGAAACGCCTGGGCCCATTTTATTTCTTTTTTAATTTTATTTTAGTTTTGTTTCATTACATTTATCTATTTTGAGAGAGAGACAGAGAGAGCGCATGTAAGTTGGTGAGGGGCAGAGAGAGAGGGAGAGAGAGAATCCCAAGCAGGCTCATTCCTGTCAGTGTGGAGCCCCTCACAGGGCCTGAACCCACAAACTATGAGATCATGACCTGAGCCAAAGCCGGATGCTTAACAACTGAGCTACCCAGGTGCCTATTTTATTTTATTATTTTAAATGTTTATTTATAAATAAATAAATAAATAAATAAATAAATGAGAGAGAGAGAGAGAGAGAGGGAGACAGAGATTCCCAAGCAGGCTCTGCACTGTCAGCGTGGAGCCTGAGGTGAGGCTCGAACCGACAGACCGTGAGATCATAACCTGAGCAAAGATCAAGAGTTGGATGCTTCACTGATTGAGCTACCCAGCTGCCCCTCCTGGGCCAATTTTAAAAGGCAGAGCCTATTCTTCTTTCAAAGTAAAATTTTAAAATTATAGGAGGAAAAGGAATTTGAACCATGTTCCTTCTTGCCTCTAAGTATAAGCACAGCACATCGAAGTCTGCATATTGTATCCTTTAAGCGGTTTTATTAACACATGGCCGAGTAGTTTGTGTATATTCATTTTAAACTCTTTTAAAGTTTATAATTGACTTTTTTATACTGCAGACGCATATGGCTTATTTGTTATTAAACAAGACTCTTTATGCTTTTTTCACGCATTTATACTGTTAATTTTTAAAACACGATCCCACGTCTAACATATTTAGAAAATAAATACCAAATACAATATGAATCTTGGCATATTTAAGGTGTTGTGAAGTATCCAGAAATTAGAAAGACTGCTCTCTTACTGACATCCTGGGATTCAATTTAAACAGTCAGCTTTTGTAT